>NW_028270173.1:69001488-69053988 GCF_037043375.1 Chiloscyllium plagiosum
TATGCATTTTCTCTGCCACACTCGCACCCTCAAACCGAAACGATGCGTGCAATATTTCGTCATCAGATTTCCGCACAATCGAAATTGGAATAAACGTTGACAGTCTATTTAACGCCAAGCCTCCAACACGGGCTTTAGCATAAAGCACTCCATCCGTGATGGATTGCGGAAGGTGTAAAATCTCTTTCTCCGTGCTTTTAATAATATTGTCTAATTTGTTAAGATAATTTATAGAAGCTTCCGACAAAATTAGATAAAAATACAATCTAGGAATAAAATATGTTTTTTAAAGTTCTATTTTCTGTACTGGTTTAAGAGGTGCTCTTTTAAATTTCCTATCCAGACATCCAATGTTTCCCGGTTCTATGAATTGTATAATCCCATCATTCATCTTCCAATTTGTTATATCGTTAAATGACTTATTTCTATACGTAAGATAAAATCCTTTAGTTTTCTTTATGTTCACTTCCATTCTCGTATTATTACAAAAGTTTTCGACCAATTTTAAATTGTACACAATACCCTCATAAGACTGACTAATTAAAGCAATATCGTCTGCGAACGCTAATGTTGCGCAGTGGAAGCTGTTTCCGTCTAATCCTAAAAATATTCCCTTCTGCTTCTCCTCAATAGTACTAATTAATGGGTCCATTACAATATAAAAAAGGATCGGTGACAATGCGTCACCTTGCTTTACTCCTCTTAAAATTTCAATGTTTCCGGTTTTACATTTAAAACCTTCCACATGAGTAAAATTATTCTCGTATAAATTTGTAATCAGTTTAATAAAAATTAACGGGAGCTGGAGTCTTTTCAATGCTGTTATAATAAGTTTATGGTCGACGGTATCAAAACCTTTTGCCAAATCAACAAAAACTACTGCTAAATTTCTCTTGTTCTTTTTAGCACCTTTCATGATATTTTCCAGGATTTTTATGTTCTCCTCACATCCTGCTATGCCGGTCGTAAATCCTTTCTGCCTTTTATTCAGATTTATCGCTTTACTAAGTCTATTCGCTATGATTTTTGTCAAGATCCTGAGCATAATTGGCCCTATAGTAATCGGCCTCCAATTATTTATGTCTTTTAACTCTTCTTCTTTGCTCACCTTTGGGATCAGAACCGTTCTACTTATTTTTAACTGGTCTGGAATTTTACCAGTTTTTAACCAAATGGTAAATAGTCTAGGAAATAATGAGTTATCCTTATTAAATATTTTGACTATTTCCCTAAGCGTTACCCTATCCGGCCCTGCAGCGGTTTTCACGTCCATCGCCTTTACGGCTAGATCCACGTCTTCCATAGTCACAGGACCAGTCAGAATGCCACCCAAGGATCCCTCACCTTGACTTTTATATTTAGCAAAACCCCTTAAATTATTATTTCCATTCACATTTGTTAATCTCTGTTTAAAATACTTCTCCAACTCTTCCTTGCTCAGGGGGCATTTACTCTTAACTGGCGCCCCCATTAGGGTTCTTGCTAAATACTGCCTCTTAATTTTGTATAGAACTTGCATTTCATTAAATCTTCCTTTCTTTTTACTATACCTTTTCTTGACTTTGTTATCTTCCTTCTTCTTTCTTTGCCCGCTATCCCTTAGCTTAAAACTTACTCTTTTAGTATGAGTTATCTTCTTACCAGAACCATCATCCTTTTTCTTTCCTAGTTTATCCATTATCATATCCATGATATTCTCGTGTTCCTTGCTAACAACTTTATTCTTACCCAGGTCGTCTTCGATAATTTGTATCAATTCTGTTATCGACCTACCCTTATAACCTTGATACTCCATAATATTAGTGTTCCCCTGGTCCCTCTGTTTATTCAAACTTTCATCCTCCACAACCCTATCTAACACCAGGTCGCTATCTTCCATTTCATTGTTATCATTAACATTAAGGATCACTTCTGACTCTATACCCTTATCATTATCGATAATTTTACTCTTTTTATTCAATAGTCTCCTTTTATCGGAGATTTGTTTCGCGGTTTTGGAACCGATTCTCTCTGCTATAATCTTATTGATGTTTTAACAGCCACTAAACTCTAATTCTAGTTGTTTCAACTTTTCCACTTCTTCCTTAGACCACACTCCCCTCTTGTTTCCCTCTCTATTGTCTATCTTACCATTACTCTCTGTCTTACCTTCTTTTCTTTTCTCATTTCTCAAGATGGGGTGTGCATGTCTTTCGTGTTGCCCCAACTGTCTGGCTGATTTAAGTTTTAACGGGTATCCTTCACACTGGTATGATTTTTCCAATCCACCTTCTTCATTATTATTTGTACTATTACTACTACTAGCCTTATCACTCTTCACACACTTAGGATAGTGGCACGCTACTGCCTGATAGTTCCCTTCCCATTCGCACTTACAGCACCTAATCCTCACTGATTTGATTCCTTTGCATATTTTAAGTGTTTCCTAAACATCCCTGTGGTATTATAGATATTATTGCAATAATTACATTGAAAGGATATTTAATTATTAATTCTAATTTATCTGTTTCTTTAATTACCGGGCGAATAATTCTTCCTTCATACCTCTCCTCGTTACTCTCTAAGTCTCCACATCGAATAAAAACAAAAGGCCCCTTAAAATTCGAATTAAAAATTGTCCGGCTGTTAACTGGACTTGGCTGTAGAGGGGCCCTCTCTACAAGCTCTTCCCTTCGAATTATGCCTTGATTATTCTGGACAATGTTAACAGCTATCTCGTGCCTGCCCGAGGACAGCCTTGCCGGAATAATTCTGAAAGTCCCTTCCGTCTGAGTCTGAGTCGAGACAGATTGCCCAGTCCAGTTTTGGCTCACACATTTAGCGCATGGAGCCGCCAATAGCAACCGTGCGGGGCAGTTATTCTCCCAGTCTCTCACCCAACCGAATACTTTGGAATCGGCCATAATCGCCTCTGCCAAATTTGTTTTCAACCAGACCGAACGCTCACCAGCCGTCTCGTATCTTTTCTGAAGGTGGTATTTGCTGGCCTGGTCCGAGTAATGCTCAAGCAACGGAGAAAACAATAAAAACAGCCAGTGGGGTATAGCACTGGTAAAATCAAGTTAAAACCAAAGATAAAATCGATGGTAAGAACATTGATAAGACCAGACTAAAACAACCACAAAACCATTTAAAATCACCTTCCGTCAAGAGCTTCCTCATACAGGCCGTTACCAGGGGGAACCACGTGGAGGTTCGACCTTACTTTGTAATCGGTAAAAATACGTGCAAACGATCACAAAGGTACTGGTCAGAGACCAACAACCTTAAAAACACTGTAGTCACATCCCCCCAAGAGTTGCTCCCACCGTTTACCCGCACTTCATTGAATGTCTTCACTTTGACATTCAGAGCACTGGGCAGAAGTCACATCGCGTCAACACCGATCTGCGGCCTTGGCGATGCTTTGTTTTAAACAGTCGGATTCCCCTGGTCTGCACCAGTTCTAAGTCAGCTGCTAGGCGTCAACCGAGGCCACCCGCCTGCCATGGAAGGACGATGGGCACCACAGCTGGGGCGAGCCACAGGAAGGGCCTGGCACTGGCCCCCGTGAGGGGGCGGCGCCTCGTCCAGCCGCAGCACGTACCCAGCCCCGCTTCGCACCCCAGCCCGATCGACCCAGCCCTTAGAGCCAATCCTTATCCCGAAGTTATGGATCTGACTTGCCGACTTCCCTTACCTACATTGTTCTAACATGCCAGAGGCTGTTCACCTTGGAGACCTGCTGCGGATATGGATATGGCCCGGCGCGAGATTTACACAATCTCCCCCGGATTTTCAAGGGCCAGCAAGAGCTCACCGGACGCCGCCGGAACCGCGACGCTTTCCAAGGCACGGGCCCCTCTCTCGGGTCGAACACGTTCCAGGGTGCCCTGCCCTTCACAAAGAAAAGAGAACTCTCCCCGGGGCTCCCGCCGGCTTCTCCGGGATCGTATGTGTTACTGCACTGAACGCCGTGAGGCGCCCATCTCCGCCACTCCGGATTCGGGGATCTGAACCCGACTCCCTTTCGATCGGCTGAGGACAAAGGAGGCCATCGCCCGTCCCTTCAGAACGGCAGTCGCCTATCTCTTAGGACCGACTGACCCATGTTCAACAGCTGTTCACATGGAACCCTTCTCCACTTCGGCCTTCAAAGTTCTCGTTTGAATATTTGCTACTACCACCAAGATCTGCACCTGCGGCGGCTCCACCCGGGCTCATGCCCTAGGCTTCAGTGCTCACCACAGTGGCCCTCCTACTCGTCGTGGCTTAGCCCCTGCGGGCTCTGCATTGCCAGCGACGGCCGGGTATGGACCCGACGCTCCAGCGCCATCCATTTTCAGGGCTAGTTGATTCAGCAGGTGAGTTGTTACATACTCCTCAGCGGATTCCGACTTCCATGGCCACCGTCCTGCTATCTATATCAACCAACACCTTTTGTGGGGTCTGATGAGCGTCGGCATCGGGCGCCTTAACCTAGCGTTTGGTTCATCCCGCAGCGCCAGTTCTGCTTACCAAAAGTGGCCCACTGGGCACTCGCATTCCACGCCCAGCTCCAAGCCAGCAAGTCGGGCTTCTCACCCATTTAAAGTTTGAGAATAGGTTGAGATCATTTCGGCCCCAAAGCCGGGTAAAACTGCGTGTGGAACGAGCACCAGCTATCCTGAGGGAAACTTCGGAGGGAACCAGCTACTAGATGGTTCGATTAGTCTTTCGCCCCGATACCAAGGTCGGACGACCGACTTGCACGTCAGGACCGCTATGGACCTCCACCAGAGTTTCCTCTGGCTTCGTCCTGCCCAGGCATAGTTCACCATCTTTCGGGTCCTAACACGTACGCTCATGCTTACCTCCCCAACGGTGCGGGTGAGACATAGAGATCCCACGGGGCGGCGGGATCCCACCTCGGCCGACCCTCACCGACCTTCACCTTCATTTAGCCATGGAGTTTCATAAATGGCCCATAAACGGACCACACCCATTTAGACGTATTAGACTCCTTGGTCCGTGTTTTAAGACGGGTCGGGTGGGTTACCGACATTGCCGCAGACCTCTGGTGCCAGCTCGGCGTGGCTCAACCCGACTCGGTGGCAGGATGCGGTTGGGGCGCACTGAGGACAGTACACCCCGGTCGACAGACCCACCGGGAGCACGGCGAGCCCGCTCGCCACATGCAGTTCCACGCACACCTGATGGGGGCGGGAGGGCCGCGGCGGGAGGGCGCGGCAGCGGTCGCTTTCCGGGGTACGGCGAAGGATTTTGCTGGGGGGCTATAACACTCACTGCACGGAGTGGCGAGCCACCTTCCAAAGTCACCAGCCTTCCCAGCCGACCTGAAGCCGGTCGCGGCACACCACCAGCGGAGGAAATGCGCCCGGCAACAGCCGTGCCCGCGCGGTGAGCGGTCCCAGCAGAGGACATCCGCCAGAACCCAACGGGACTGACCGGAGCCGCCGAGTTGAATCCTCCGGGGAGACTGCGCGGACCACACCCGTTTACCTCTTAACGGTTTCACGCCCTCTCTCTCAAAAGTTCTTTTCAACTTTCCCTTACGGTACTTGTTGATTATCGGTCTCGTGCCAGTATTTAGCCTTAGATGGAGTTTACCACCCACTTTGGGCTGCATTCACAAGCAACCCGACTCCAAGAAGACACAATCTCGACGAGCCTTGCACCGCCACTGACTTCACACTGTCCTCAGGCTAGGCCTCGATCAGGAGGACTTAGGCGTCTGGGCACCGTCAGAGAAAGTGCTTCGTTTCGCCACATTTCCCTCGCCCGTCAGGCGAGCGGGGATTCGGCGCTGGGCTCTTCCCTCTTCACTCGCAGTTACTAAGGGAATCCTGGTTAGTTTCTTTTCCACCGCTTAGTACTATGCTTAAATTCAGCGGGTTGTCGCGTCTGATCTGAGGTCGTACCCAGAGTCAGAGGATGGCCAGGCCGCACCGCCAGCGTGCACGCCCCCAGCTCTTAGTGGGCCGGCAACGTCTCACCGCGGGGGGTGTGTCGGCCGACGCCGCGACAGTCAGAGAGCCAGCCACCCGCACGTCGCTCACAATCCTTGCCAGCGATGGTGTCGACGAGTGGCCGCCCCTGCCGCCTCCAGCGCCGCCGCCGACGCGCGGGGACGTGCTCGCCGCAAATTCACGTGACCGGAGACCCTCCCCCATCCACGGTGGGAGACGAATCACGGAAGTGCTGGCAGCTTACATGAGCAGAAGGGTCAGCCCAATTCCTTCCTTGCCAGAGGCCCCGGCACGGCGGTGACGACTTGCCACCTAGGACACACGAGCTGCCAGCTGACAGAGACTGCCGACGGTCAGAGAGAGGGAGAGAGAAGTGCTGAGACACAAGTGGAGAACGGTCGCACAGGCACGGGCACGCACATCGATCGGCCTTCAATGGGGCCGGCGGGCGACGCCGCTCCTGAACCCAGCGGCCCGAGTTGGACGAGTTGAGGAAGGCACGCCGACGGTGACAGGGTACGGAAGACACAGCGGTGGCCTTCTGGCGACTTGGCCCCCGGCAGCCCGATATTCTGCTGTCCTCCTGATGGCGAGGAGGACCATGCGGGGGTTGGCCGGTGGCGTGATAAGATTGCCTGCACGGTGACTGATCACACACCATGCCTGCCAACCCATCCGTGCCTCCCGAGACCGGTGGCAGGACCAAGCAGAAACGTGCGGACTGAACGGGAGAGCCAAAAGCCAGCGATCCACAGCGTACAACGAAAACCTCCTCCCTCGGCCAGGCACTCGGCACCAGCAGGGGAGACAGGATCGGACGCCTCACCGGCCACTTAAGGCCAAGGACGAACCACGAGACGGGCGGCTGCAGCGGTTGGCGGCCTGCAGCTCCTAGACGCGGTTTGGAACGGGCTTCGGCCCTTGTGACGAAGGGCAATGCGAACCCGCCCGCCCACGTGTGTTCGGGGTGGACTCGGCAAACGGAGATTTGCAATCGGAAAGTGTCCTCCTGCCCGCGCAGGTAGGCACCCAACAGTTGGGGGTGGGTTTGGCGGTGACCACGGCTGCAGGGCCTGCTACCCTGACGAGCTCTCCTGCTGGCCCGAAACCACCCCCGTGAGATGAGGTGAACCCGAAATGGGCGTACCCTCTGCCAATAATGATCCTTCCGCAGGTTAACCTACGGAAAGCTTGTTACGACTTTTACTTCCTCTAGATAGTCAAATTTGATCGTCTTCTCGGCGCTCCACCAGGGCCTTGTCCGACACCGGCGGGGCCGATCCGAGGATCTCACTAAACCATCCAATTGGTAGTAGCGATGGGCGGTGTGTACAAAGTGCAGGGACTTAATCAACGCAAGCTAATGACACACACTTACTGGGAATTCCTCGTTAATGGGAAATAATTGCAATTCCCAATCCCCATCATGAATGGGGTTCAATGGGTTACCCACACCTGGCGGTGTAGGGTAGACACACCCTGATCCATTCAGTGTAGCGCGCGTGCAGCCCCGGACATCTAAGGACATCACAGACCTGTTATTGCTCAATCTCGTGTGGCTGTACGCCACTTGTCCCTCTCAGAAGTTGGACGCGGACCGCTCAGGGTTGCGTAACTATTTAGCATGTGGGAGTCCCGTTCGTTATCGGAATTAATCAGACAAATCGCTCCACCAACTAAGAACGGCCATGCACCACCACCCACAGATATGGGCATCAAGGTGGCACAGTGGTTAGCACTGCTGCCTCACAGCGCCAGAGACCTGGGTTCAATTCCCGCCTCAGGCAACTGACTGTGCGGAGTTTGCACATTCTCCCCGTGCCTGCGTGGGTTTCCTCCGGGTGCTCTGGTTTCCTCCCACAGTCCAAAGATGTGCAGTCAGGTGAATTGGCCATGCTAAATTGCCCGTAGTGTTAGGTAAGGGGTAAATGTAGGGGTATGGGTGGGTTGTGGGTCGGTGTGGACTTGTTGGGCCAAGGGCCTGTTTCCACACTGTAATGTAATCTAATCTAATCTAAAATCTGTCAATCCTTTCCGTGTCTGGGCCGGGTGAGGTTTCCCATGTTGAGTCAAATTAAGCCGCAGGCTCCACTCCTGGTGGTGACCTTCCGTCAATTCCTTTAAGTTTCAGCTTTGCAAGATACTCCCCCCGGAACCTAAAGACTTTGGTTTCCTGGAAGCTGCTCGGCGGGTCATGGGAATAATGCCGCCGGATCACTAGCCGGTATCGTTTATGGTCGGAACTACGACGGTATCTGATCATCTTCGAACCTCCGACTTTCGTTCTTGATTAATGAAAACATTCTTGGCAAATGCTTTCGCTTTTGTTCATCTTGCGCCGGTCCAAAAATTTCAGCTCTAGCGGCACAATACGAATGCCCCCGGCCGTCCCTCTTAATCATGGCCCCAGTTCCGAAAACCAAAAGAATAGAACTGGGGTCCTATTCCATTATTCCTAGCTGGACTATTCTGGCGACCAGCCTGCTTTGAACACTCTAATTTTTTCAAAGTAAACGCTTCGGATCCCCAGGACACTCAGCCAAGAGCATCAAGGGAGCGCCGAGAGGCAGGGGCTGGGACAGGCAGAGGGGTGCCAACTCTCCCGACCCTGCCGTGGTATCCTGACTTTTCATGGTGGTCGCGCCCGGGAGCAACGGGGAAGAACCACTCGGCCTAGAGCACCAGCCCCTTAACAGGAAAGCCGCACCGCCAAGGGACCTCCCACGCTGGACGATCCGCGCCAGATTGATCGAGGTATGGACCGCAGCGAGGTCGCCCCTCACACCACGCTCGCAGGTCCGGGTTGGAAAACTGGGTGACGAGCACCGTAGGGCGGCAGAGCCATCGCACTTGCCAGGTGGCAGGGGAGGACCAGCCTATTCACAATAGCGGCCACCCACTCCCAGAGCCGGTCGTGCAGCGCGCGAGGCCTGCTCTCATCGTAAGAGGCTTTAGGGAGTGCTCAGGCAAGGGTCTGCCCACATCCTTCCTGGCAACACCTGGGGAATTAGACCACTTGCGTCTCTCGCCTTCATTTTCCACACAAGTGCCTGCAGAGGGTGGGACCACCCCTCAAGTGTCAAGGAGACCTCCGCAACGGCCTCTGGCTGACTCTTAGAATGGATGGAAAGAGCTGGGTAAGCCTGTCAAAGATTTGACCACATGTCAAAAACTTAGACTTCCGTGAGCTCTTCGGCTTGCACGAAGACCCGAGGTCGATGTGCTAAACACCACGGGACCCCTTTCGCCTGCAGGTCCCGAGCCACCAGATTGTTCGAAGTATCGTGTTCCCCAAACCTGGGTGGCGAGCACCGCAGGGCGGCAGAGCCATTGCACTTGCCGGGTGGCAGGGGAGGACCAGCCTATTCACAATAGAGCCGGTCGTGCGGCGTGCGAGGCCTGCCCTCAAACTTTAGGGAGTGCCCAGGCAAGGGTCATCCCGCATCCTTCCTGGCAACACCCAAGGGAACCAGGCCACTTGCATCTCTCACCTTCATTTTCGACACAAGCGCCTGTGGAGGGATGGCCAGAGTCAACGTAGGGTTTGCCCCCCCCTCCTATAGTGTCAAGAGACCGCCGCACAGGTCTCTGACCGACTCTTCGAACAGACAGAAAGAGTTTGGCAAGTCTGCCAAAAATTGACAAAGTGTCAAATATTAGATTTCCAAGAGCTCTCCGGCATGCACTCATACCTGTCATTAAAGTGCCCGTGGAACCGTTTTTCAGATGCCTTTCAAAGTGTTCCCGCGCCGCCATTTTGTTCTAAAAATCGTGTTCCCAGAAATCTCCGCGTACCCCACCAACCTCACGGTGGAACAAATGCAAGTGGCACTGAATGGGTTTGAATTTCAAATTTGACTGCATCGCTCTGGAACTCGATCCCCGCAAAACCGTTTGGATTTTTCCGGGTCCGGACTTCCGCGACAGACAAGTTTTCGGGCTGGAGACACAAAATGACAGCTGGCCAAGAGTCGGGCTCAGTTCACCCAGTTCCTCGGGCACTTTGGAACACATGTTCGGCTTGAGTTTTTAAATCTTTCCCAATGCTTCGGAATTTTCCTCCGCTGACACTTAGAATATTTTTCACACTTTGCTGAAAATGTTTCTAAGTCTTTTTTTCTAAGTTTTTCTGGTTACTGATTTCTTCTTTTTGGATATTTTACTAAGTTTTTCTGGTTAGTGATTTCTCATTATCAAACATTTATCTAAGTTTTTATGGTTACTGATTTCTTCTTTTTGGACATTTTTCTAAGTTTTTCTGGTTACTCATTTCTCCTTTTCAAACAATTTTCTAAGTTTTTCCAGTGACTGATTTCTTCTTTTCAAACATTTTTCTAAGTTTTTCTGGTTACTCATTTCTTCTTTTCGGACAATTTTCTAAGTATTTTTGGTTACTCATTTCTCCTTTTCAAACATTTTTCTAAGTGTTTCTGGTTACTGATTTCTTCTTTTCAAACATTTTTCTAAGTTTTTCTGGTTACTCATTTGGGACTTTCAGGCACTTTCCAATGTTTTCCTGGTTACTGGTTTCACACTTTTAAACATTTTCGAGCATTTCCCTAAGTTTTTAAGGTTATACATTTCGGACTTTCAGGCACTTTCCTATGTTTTTCTGGTTATAGATTTCACACGTTAAAACGTTTTCGGACATTTACCTAAGTTTTACAGTTCACTAGTTTGGGACTCTCAGACAACCTTTCGAAGCATTCCTGGTAACTTATTTCACACTGCTGACAACTGTCGAACCCTTTCCTTAACTGTGCTGGTTACTCACTTCAACTCTTCAGACACTTGTCCCCGTTATGAACGAGACCAATTCCCACTGTGGGAAATGCATGAAATTCGGCCTGAACACGGGAGAGGGTTCGCCCTCGAATGCAAGACCGTCGGCCGAACCGCCGGGTCAAATCCGGCTGAGCTAGCCGGCCCCGAAGTCTCAAAGCCGGTATGAGCAGTCACATTCACTCCCATCCCCATTTGGACTACTTTCCACCGTTAAAAATGCACGAACTTCGGCCTGAACACGGGGTGGGGTGGGGAGGGCGGGTCGGCCCTCGAAGGCGAGACTGTCGGCAGAGCAGCCGGGTCACATCTGGCTGAGCTTCCCGGCCTCGAAGTCTCAATGTCGGAATGAGCAGTCACTTTCACTCCCATCCCCGGTTGGACCACTTTCCACAGTTGGAAATGAACGAAATTCGGCCTGAACACGGGGGAGGGTCCTCCCTCGAAGGCAAGACCGTCGGCAGAACCGTCGGGTTAAATCCGGCTGAGCTAGATGGCCCCGAAGTCTCAAAGTCGTTATGAGCAGTCACATTCACCGTTTGGACCAATTCCCACCGTTACAAATGCATGAAATTTGGCCTGAACGCGGAAGCCAGTCCGCATTCGTAGACGAGACCATCGGCTGGATCAAATCCGGCTGAGCTACCCGCCTTGGAATTGTCAATGTCGGTATGAGCAGTCACATTCACTCGTATCCCCGTTTGGACCACTTCCCACCGTTAAAAATGCATGAACATCGGCCTGAACACGGCGGACAGTCCGCCCTGGAAGGCGAGATCATCCGCAGAACTGTCGGGTCAAATCCGGCTGAGCAACCTAGCTCAGAAGTGTCGAAGCCGGTATGAGCAGTCACATTCACTCCCATCCCCGTTTGGACCACTTCCCACCGTTAAGAATGCATGAAATTCGGCCAGAAAACGGGGGACTGGCCTCCCTCTAAAGCGAGACCACCAGCAGAACCGCCGGGTCAAATCCGGCTGAGCGACCTGGCTTAGAATTGTCGAAGTCGGTATGAGCAGTCACATTCACTCCCATCCCCATTTAGACCACTTCCCACATTGGGAAATGCATGAAATTCTGCCTGAACAAGGGGGCCAGTCCGCCCTCAAAGGCAAGACCATCGGCAAAACCGCCGATTCAAAACCGGCAGAGTTAGCGGGCTTGTAAGTGTCAAAGTCGGTATGAGCAGTCACTTTCACTCCCATCACAGTTTGGACCACTTTCCACAGTTGGAAATGCACGAAATTCCGCCTGAACACGGGGGAGGGTCCGCCCTCCAAGGCTAGACCTTCGGCAGAATCGCCAGGTCAAACCCGGCTGAGCTAGCCGGCTTAGAAGTCTCAGAGTCGGTATGACCAGTCACATTCACTCCCATCCCCGTTTCGACCATTTGCCATCGTGCAAAATGTACGAAATTCGGCCTGAACATGGGGGAGGGTCATCCCTCGAAGCTAAGACCATCCCGAGAACGGCCGGGTCAAATTCAGCTGAGTTACCCGGCTTAGAAGTGTCGAAGTCACTATCAGCATTCACATTCACTCCCATCACAGTTTGGACCACTTCGCACTGTGGAACATGCATGAAATTCGGCCGGAACACGGGGGCCTGTCCAACCTCGAAAGCAAGACCATCGGCAGAATCGCCGGGTCAAATCTGACTGAGCTTGCTGTCCCTGAAGTCTCAATGTCGGTATGAGCAGTCACTTTCACTCCCATCCACGTTTGGACCACTTCCCACAGTTGGAAATGCACGAAATTCCGCCTGAACACGGGGGAGTGTCCGCCCTCGAAGGCAAGACTGCCAACAGAACCGCTGGATCCATACCGGCTGAGCTACCCGGCTTGGAAGTGTCAAAATCGGTATGTGCAGTCACATTGACTCCCATCACCGTTTGGACCACTTACCACCATTTGAAAATGCACGAAATGTTCCTGAACATGGGGGAGGGTCCGCCCTCGAAGGCGAGACTGTCGGCAAAACCGCCGGATCAAATCCGGCTAAGCTACCCGGATAAGAAATCTCAAAGTCGATATGAGCAGTCACATTCACTCCCATCCCCGTTTGGACCACTTCCCACCGTTCAAAATGTACGAAATACGGCCTGACTATGGGGGAGGGGCAACCCACGAAGGCGAGACTATCGGCAGAATCGCCAGGTCAAATGCTCCTCAGGAACACGATTTAGAATCTCAAAGTCGGTATGAGCAGTCACATTCACCCCCATTCCCATTTGGAGCCCTTCCCACCACGGAAAATGGATAAAAATCGGCCTGAACACGGAGGAAGGTCCGCCCTCTAAAGCGCGACCACCTGCAGAACCACCGGGTCAAATCGGGCTGAGCTACCCGCCTTGGAATTGTCAATGACGGTATGAGCAGTCACATTCACTCCCATCACCATTGGGACCACTTCCCACCGTTGAAAATGCACACAATTCGGCCTGACTGTGGGGGAGGGACCATCCCCAAAGGCAAGACTATCGGCAGAATCGCCAGGTCAAAAGCTCCCCAGGAACACGATTTAGAATCTCAAAGTCGGTATGAGCAGTCACATTCACCGCCATTCCCATTTGGAGCCCTTCCCACCATGGAAAATGGATAAAAATCGGCCTGAACACGGAGGAAGGTCCGCCCTCTAAAGCGCGACCACCCGCAGAACTGCCGGGTCAAATCGGGCTGAGCTACCCGCCTTGGAATTGTCAATGACGGTATGAGCAGTCACATTCACTCCCATCACCATTGGGACCACTTCCCACTGTTGATAATGCACAAAATTCGGCCAGAACACGGGGGAGGGTCCGCCCTCGAGGGCGAGACTGTCGGCAGAACTGTCGGGTCAAATCCGGCTGAGCAACCTAGCTCAGAAGTGTCAAATTTGGTATGAGCAGTCACATTCACATTCACTCCCATCCCTGTTTGGACCACTTCCCACCGTTAAAAATGCATGAAATTCGGCCAGAAAACGGGGGACTGGCCTCCCTCTAAAGCGAGACCACCCGCAGAACCGCCGGGTCAAATCCGGCTGAGCGACCTGGCTTAGAATTGTCGAAGTCGGTATGAGCAGTCACATTCACTCCCATCCCCATTTAGACCACTTCCCACATTGGGAAATGCATGAAATTCTGCCTGAACAAGGGGGCCAGTCCGCCCTCAAAGGCAAGACCATCGGCAAAACCGCCGATTCAAAACCGGCAGAGTTAGCGGGCTTGTAAGTGTCAAAGTCGGTATGAGCAGTCACTTTCACTCCCAGCACCGTTTGGACCACTTTCCACAGTTGGAAATGCACGAAATTCCACCTGAACACGGGGGAGGGTCCGCCCTCGAAGGCTAGACCTTCGGCAGAATCGCCGGGTCAAACCCGGCTGAGCTACACGGCTTAGAAGTCTCAAAGTCGGTATGAGCAGTCACATTCACTCCCATTACCGTTTGGATCACTTCCCACCGTTGAACATGCACGATATTCGGCCTGAACATGGGGAGGGTCCGCCCTCGAACTCGAGACTGTCGGCAGAACTTTCGGAAAAATCTGGCTGAGCTACCCGGATTAGAAGTGTCGAAGTCGGTATGAGCAGTCATATTCACTCTCATCCCAGTTTGGACCACTTCCCACCCTGGAAAATGGATAAAACTCTGCCTGAATATGGGGGACATTCCCCCCCGAAGGCAAGACCATCGGCAGAATCGCCGGGTCAAATGCGACTGAGCTTGCCATCTCCGAAGTCTCAATGTCGGTACAAATGCATGAAATTCGGCCTGGACACGGGGGAGGGTCAACCTTCGAAGGCGAGACGGTCGACAGAGGAGCCGTGTCAAATCCGGCTGAGCTACAAGGCTTAGAAGTCTCAAAGTCGGTATGAGCAGTCACATTCACTCCCATCACCGTTTGGACCACTTCCCACCGTTGCAAATGCATGACATTCGGCCTGAACATGGGGGAGGGTACGCCCTCGAAGCCGAGACTGTTGGCAGAACCGCCGGGTCAAATACGACTGAGCTATCCGGCCCCGAAGTCTCAAAGTCGGTATGACCAGTCACATTCACTCCCATCCCCGTTTGGACGACTTCCCACCATTGAAACTGCACGGAATTCGGCCAGAACATGGGGGAGGGTCAGCCCTCGAAGCCAAGACTGTCGGCAGATCCGCCGAATCAAATCCCGCTGTACGAGCGGGCCCGAAGTCTCAAAGTCGGTTTGAGAAGTCACATTCACTCCTATCCCCATTTGGAACACTTCCCACCGTTGAAAACGCACGAAAGTCGGCCTGAACACGGGGGAAGGCCAGCCCTCGAAGGCAAGACCGTTGGCAGAACCGCCAGGCTAAATACGACTGAGCTAGCCGGCCCCGAAGTCTCAAAGTCGGTTTGAGCAGTCACATTCACTCCCATCCCCGTTTGGACCACTTCCCACCGTTAAAAATGCATGAAATCCGGCCTGAACACGGGGACCAGACCCCCTCGAAGGCAAGACCATCGGCAGAAACCCCGGGTCAAATCCGGCTGAGATGTCCGGCTTGGAAGTGTCAAAGTCGGTATGAGCACTCACATTAACCCCCATCCGCATTTGGAACACTCCCCCCAGTGGAAAATGGATAAAAATCAGCCTGAACACGGGGGCCAGACCCCCTCGAAGGCGAGACCGTCGGCAGAACCGCCGGGTCAAATGCAGCTGAGCCACCCAGCCCCGAAATCTCAAAGTCGGTATGAGCAGTCACTTTCAGTCCCTTCCCAGTTAGGACCTCTTGCCACAGTTGAAAATGCACTAAATTCGGACTGAACACGGAGGGGTTTCCGGCCTCGAAGTCGGGACCATCGGCAAAACAGCCGGATCAAATCCGGCTGAGCGACACGGCTTGGAAGTGTCAAAGTCGGTATGAGCAATCACATTCACTCCCATCCGTATGTTTACCACTTCCCACCGTTAAAAATGCATGAATTTCGACCTGAACACGGGTGAGGGTCCGCCCTAGAAGGCGAGATGATCGGCAGAATGGTCAGATCAAATCCGCCTGAGCTACCCAGCTTAGAAGTCTCAAAGTCGGTATGAGCAGTCACTAATACTCCCAATCCCGTTTGGACCACATCCCACCGTTGAAAATGCATGAACTTCGGTCTGAACTCCGGGGAGTGTCAGCCGTCGAAGGCAAGACCATCGGCAGAACCGCCGGATCAAATCCGGCTGAGATAGCCGGCCCCGAAGTCTCAACGTCGGTATGAGCAGTCACATTCACTCCCATCCCCGTTTGGACCACTTCCCACGGTTACAAATGCATGAAATTCGGCCTGAACACGGGGGACAGGCCACCCTTGAAGGCGAGACCATCCGCCGAACCACTGGGTCCAATCCGGCTGAGCTACACGGCTTAGAAGTGTCGAAGTCGGTATGAGCACTCACATTCACTCCCATTCCCGTTTAGACCACTTCCCACTGTGGGAAATGCATGAAATTCGGCCTGAACACGGGGGCCAGTCCGCCCTCGAAGGTAAGACCATCAGCAGAAACGCTGGGTCATATCCGGCTGAGCAAGACGGCGTGGAAATGTCAAAGTCGATATGAACACTCACATTCAACCCCATCCGCATTTGCACCACTTCCCACAGTGAAAAATGGATAAAACTCGGCCTGAACACGGTGCACACTTCCCGCTCGAAGGCAAGACCATCGGCCGAATCGCCGGGTCCAATCCGGCTGAGCTACCCGGCTTAGAAGTCTCAAAGATGGTATGAGCAGTCACATTCACGCCCATCCCGGTTTGGACCACTTCCCACCGTTGAAAATGCACGAAGTGTGGCCTGAACACGGGGACGGGTCCGTCCTCGAAGGCGAGACTGTCGGCAGAACCGTCGGGTCCAGCTGAGCTAGCCGGTTTCGATTTGTCAAAGTCGGTATGAGCATTCACATTCACCCCCGTCACTATTTAAACGACTTCCCACCGTGGACAATGGATAAATATCGGCCTAAACACGGGGGACATTCCCCCCTCGAAGGCAAGACCGTCGGCAGAACCGCCGGGTCATATCCGGCAGAGCTAACCGGCCCCAAAGTCTCAAAGTTGGTATGAGCAGTCACATTCACTCCCATCCCCATTTGGACCACCACGCACCATTAGAAATGCATGACATTCGGCCTGAACACGGGGGACAGTACACCCTTGAAGGCGAGACCATCCGTCGAACCGCCGGATCCAAACCGGCTGAGCTACCCGGCTTAGAAGTCTCAAAGTCAGTATGAGCAGTCACTATCACTCACATCCCCGTGTGGACCACTTCTCACCGTGGGAAATACATGAAAGTCGGCCTGAACACGGGGGCTAGTTCGCCCTCGAAGGCAAGACCATCGGCAGAACGCCCGGGTCAAATCCGGCTGAGCAAGAAGGCGTGGAAATGTCAAAGTCGGTATGAACATTCACATTCACCCCCATCCGCATTTGCACCACTTCCCACAGTGGACAATGGATAAAAATCGACCTGAACACGGGGGACACTTCCCGCTCGAAAGCGAGACCGTCGGCAGAACCGCCGGATCAAATCCGGCTGAGCTACCAGGCTTAGAATTGTCGAAGTCGGTATGAGCAGTCACATTCACTCCCATTCCAATTTGGAGACCTTCGCACCATGGAAAATGGATAAATGTCGGCCTGAATACGGAAGAGTGTCCGCCCTCGAAGGCTAGACCGTCGGAACAACCGCCGGATCTAATCCGCCTGAGCTTCCAGGCTTGTAAGTATCAAAGTCGGTATGAGCAGTCACTTTCACTCCCATCCCCGTTTGGACCCCTTCCCACCGTTGAAAATTCATGAAATCCGGCCTGAACACGGGGGACAGTCCGCTCTCGAATTCAACACCGTCGGCAGAATGGCCGGGTCAAATCCGACTGAGCTACCCGGCCCCGAAGTGTCAAAGTCGTTATGAGCAGTCACATTCACTCCCATCCGTATTTGGACCACTTCCCACCGTTAAAAATGCATGACATTCGGCCTGAACACGTGGGAGGGTCCGCCCTCGAAGTCGATACTGGAGCGGATTTTCATTATATTATACACAGGGGCTGCTGTTCTCTATATTGTACACAGTGGCTTCTGTTCTCCATATTATACGCAGGAGCTGCTTTTCACTATATTATATGCAGAGGCTGCTGTTCAATATATTATACAAAGGGATTGCCTTTCTTTATATTATACAGAGGGGCTGCTGTTCTCTATATTATACACAGGACCTGATGTTCACCATATTGCAAACAGGAGCTGCTGTTCAATATATTGTACACAGTGGCTGCTGTTCACTAAATTATACACAGGGACTGATGTTCCCTTTAGTATAGGGCCTGCTGTTCTCTATATTATACACAGGGGGTGCTGTTCCCTACATTATACACAGGAGCTGATGTTTACTATATTATACACACGTGTTGCTGTTCACTATTATAGACAGGGGCTGTTCACTAAATTATACACAGGGAATGCTATTCACAATATTATACACAGGAACTTCTCTTCACTATATTATACACAAGGGCTACTGTTCACTACACCATACACAGGGACTACTGCTGTTCTCTATATTAATCACAGGGTCTGCTGTTTTCTATATTATCCATAGGAGCAGTTGTTCACTATATTATACTCAGGCGCTGCTGTTCACTACATTATACACAGGGGCTGCTGTTCACTAAATTATACACAGGGGCTGCTGTTCACTAAATTATACACAGGGACTGCTGTTCTCTACATTATACACAGGGGCTGCTGTTCTCTATATTGTACATAGGTGCTGCTGTTCCCCTTATTATACACAGGAACTGCTGTTCACTATATTATACACAGGAGCTGCTTTTCTTTATATTATACACAGGGACTTCTGTTCTCTATATTATACACAGGTGCTGCTGTTCCCTCTCTTATACACTGGAGCGGATGTTCATTATATTATACACAGGGGCTGCTGTTCTCTATATTGTACACAGTGGCTTCTGTTCTCACAAGGACTGCTGTTCACTATATTATACACAGGGACTGCTTTTCTTTATATTAAACACAGAGGCTGCTGTTCTCTATATTATACACAGGGGCTGCTGTTCCCTATATCATACACAGGAGTTAGTCTTCACTGTGTTATACACAGGGGATGCTGTTCTCTATATTATACACACGTGTTGCTGTTCACTGTATTATAGACAGGGACTGTTCACTAAATTATACACAGGGAATGCTATTCACAATATTATACACAGGAACTTCTCTTCACTATATTATACACAAGGGCTACTGTTCACTACACTATACACAGGGACTACTGCTGTTCTCTATATTAATCACAGGGTCTGCTGTTTTCTATATTATCCATAGGAGCAGTTGTTCACTATATTATACTCAGGCGCTGCTGTTCACTACATTATACACAGGGACTTCTGTTCTCTATATTATACACAGGTGCTGCTGTTCCCTCTCTTATACACTGGAGCAGATGTTCATTATATTATACACAGGGGCTGCTGTTCTCTATATTGTACACAGTGGCTTCTGTTCTCACAAGGACTGCTGTTCACTATATTATACACAGGGACTGCTTTTCTTTATATTAAACACAGAGGCTGCTGTTCTCTATATTATACAGAGGAGCTGATGTTCACTATATTATACTCAGGCGCTGCTGTTCACTAAATTATGCATAGGGGCTGCTGTTCACTATATAATACACAGGGGCTGATGTTCACTATATTATATACAAGGGCTGCTGTTCCCTACATTATAGACAGGAGCTGATGTTCACTGTATTATACACACATGTTGCTGTTCTCTATATTATACACAGGAACTGCTGTTCACTATATTATACACAGGAGATGCTTTTCTCTATATTGTGCACAGTGGCTGCTGTTCACTATATTATACACAGGATTGGCTGTTCACTATATTATACACAGAAGCTGCTGTTTTCTATATGATACACAGGGACTGCTGTTCTCTATATTATACACAGGTTCTGCAATTCCCTACATTATACAAAGGAGCTGCTGTTCACTATATTGTACACAGTGGCTCCTGGTCCACATATTATACGCAGGTGCTGCTGCTCTCTATGTTACACACAGGAGGTGTTGTTCACTATGTTATACACAGGGGTGGCTGTTCCCTCCATTATACACGGGAGCTGGTGTTCACTATATTATACACAGGGGATGCTGTTCACGATATTATATACATGGGCTGCTGTTGTCTATACTATGCACAGGAGCTTCCTCTCTCTATATTATACACAGGAGTTGATGTTCACTATATTATCCACATGCGCTGCTGTTCAGTATATTATACACAGGGGCTGCTGTTCACTAAATTATACACAGGGGCTGATGATCCCTATATTATACACAGGGGATGCTGTTCGCTATATCATACACAGGAGTTAGTCTTCACTGTGTTATACACAGGGGATGCTGTTCTCTAAATTATACACACGTGTTGCTGTTCACTGTATTATAGACAGGGGCTGCTGTTCACTAAATTATACACAGGAGCTGCTGCTCTCTATATTATACACAGGAGCTCTCTACATTATACATAGGGGCTGCTGTTCACTAAATTATACACAGGGGCTGCTTTTCAGTATATTATACACAGGGACTTCTGTTCTCTATATTATACACAGGTGCTCATGTTTACTATATTATACACACGTGTTGCTGTTCACTGTATTATAGACAGGGGCTGCTGTTCACTAAATTATACACAGGAGCTGCTGCTCTCTATATTATAAACAGGAACTGCTGTTCTCTACATTATACACAGGTGCGCTGCTGTTCCCTATATCATACACAGGAGTTAGTCTTCACTGTGTTATACACAGCGGCTGCTGTTCACTAAATTATACACAGGGGCTGCTTTTCTCTGTATTATACACAGGGGGTGCTGTTCCCTACATTATACACAGGAGCTGATGTTTACTATATTATACACACGTGTTGCTGTTCACTGTATTATAGACAGGGGCTGTTCACTAAATTATACACAGGGAATGCTATTCACAATATTATACACAGGAACTTCTCTTCACTATATTATACGCAAGGGCTACTGTTCACTACATCATACACAGGGACTACTGCTGTTCTCTATATTAATCACAGGGTCTGCTGTTTTCTATATTATGCATAGGAGCAGTTGTTCACTATTATACTCAGGCGCTGCTGTTCACTACATTACATACAGGGGCTGCTGTTCACTAAATTATACACAGGGGCTGCTTTTCTCTATATTATACACAGGGACTTCTGTTCTCTATATTATACACAGGTGCTGCTGTTCCCTATATTATACACTGGAGCGGATGTTCATTATATTGTACATAGTAAACAGCATCTCCTGTGTATAACATAGAGAGCAGCAGCACCTGCGTATAATATGTGGACCAGGAGCCCCTGTGTACAATATAGTGAACAGCAGCTCCTTTGTATAATGTCGGGAAGAGCAGAACCTGTGTATAATATAGAGAACAGCAGTCCCTGTGTATCATATAGAAAACAGCAGCTTCTGTGTATAATATAGTGAACAGCCAATCCTGTGTATAATATAGTGAACAGCAGCCACTGTGCACAATATAGAGAAAAGCATCTCCTGTGTATAATATAGAAAACAACAGCTCCTGTGTATAATATAGAGAACAACAGCCCCTGTGTATAATATAGAGAACAGCAGTCCCTGTGTATAATATAGAGAATAGCAGCTCCTGTGTATAATAGTGAACAGCCAATCCTGTGTGTTATATAGTGAACAGCAGCACCTGTGTATAATATAGGGAACAGCAGCCCCTGTTTATAATTTAGTGAATAGCAGGTCCTGTGGATAATATAGTGAACATCAGCTCCTGTGTATAATGTAGGGAAAAGCAGCCCCTGTGTATAATATAGTGAACATCAGCTCCTGTGTATAATGTAGGGAAAAGAAGCTCCTGTGTATAATATAGGGAACATCAGAAACTGTGTATAATTTAGTGAACAGCAGCCCCTGTGTATAATATAGTGAACAGCAGTGCCGGTGTACAATATAGTGAACATCAGCTCCTGTGTATAATATAGAGAACAGTAGCCCCTGTGTAAATTAGAGAGAACAGCAGTTCCTGTATATACTATAATGAACAGCAGCGCCTGTGTACAATACAGTGAACATCAGCTCCTGTGTATAATTTAGTGAACAGCAGCCCCTGTGTATAATATAGAGAACAGTAGCCCCTGTGTAAATTAGAGAGAACAGCAGTTCCTGTATATACTATAATTGACAGCAGCGCCTGTGTACAATACAGTGAACATCAGCTCCTGTGTATAATACAGTAAACAGCAGCCCTTGTGTATAATATAGGGAACAGCAGCCACTGTGTACAATATAGACAACAGCAGCTACTGTGTTCAATATAGACAAAGCAGCTCCAGTGTATAAAATCGTGAACATCAGCTCCCAAGTATAATGGAGGGAACAGCAGCCGCTGTGTATCGCGAACAGCCGCTCCTGTGTATAACATAGAGAGCAGCAGCACCTGTGCACAATGTGTGGACCAGGAGCCGCTGTGTACAATACAGTGAACAGCAGCTCCTGTGTATCATATAGGGAAGAGCAAAACCTGTGTATAATATAGAAAACAGCATCTTCTGTGTATAATATAGGAATTATCAGCCCCTGTGTATAATTTAGTGAACAGCAGCCTCTATGTATAATATAGGGAACAGCCGCTCCTGTGTATAATATAGAGAACAGCAGCCCCTGTGTACAATATAGGGATCATCAGCCCCTGTGTATAATTTAGTGAACAGCAGCCCCTGTGTATAATTTAGTGAACAGCAGCCACTGTGTATAATATACTGAACAGCAGCGCATGTGGATAATATAGTGAACATCAACTCCTGTGTATAATATAGAGAGAGGAAGCTCCTGTGCATAGTATAGACAACAGCAGCACATGTATATAATATAGTGAACAGCATCCCCTGTGTATAATATAGTGAACACCAGCTCCCGTGTATAATGGAGGGAACAGCCGCCCCTGTGTATAACATAGTGAACAACACCTCCTGTGTATAACATAGAGAGCAGCAGCACCTGCGTATAATATGTGGACCAGGAGCCACTGTGTACAATATAGTGAACAGCAGCTCCTGTGTATAATGTAGGGAAGAGCTGAACCTGTGTATAATATAGAGAACAGCAGTCCCTGTGTATAATATAGGGAACAGCAACATGTGTGTATAATACAGTGAACATCAGCTCCTGTCTATAATGTAGGGAACTGCAGCTCTTGTATATAATATAGGGAACATCAGCCCCGATGTATTATATAGTGAACAGCAGTTCCTGTGTATAATATAGAGAACAGCAGCCCCTGTGTTTAATATAAAGAAAAGCAGTCCCTGTGTATAATATAGTGAACAGCAGTCCTTGTGAGAACAGAAGCCACTGTGTACAATATAGAGAACAGCAGCCCCTGTGTATAATATAACGAACATCCGCTCCAGTGTATAAGAGAGGGAACAGCAGCTCCTGTGTATAATATAGAAACAGAAGTCCCTGTGTATAATATAAAGAAAAGCAACTCCTGTGCATTATATAGTGAACAGCAGCTCCTGTGTAGAATATTGAGAACAGCAGCTTCTGTGTATAATATAATGAACAGCAGCTCCTGTGTATAATATAGCGAAGAGCAGCCCCTGTGTATAATATACAGAACAGCAGCGCATGTGGATAATATAGTGAACACCAACTACTGTGTATAATATAGAGAGAGGAAGTTCCTGTGCATACTATAGACAAAAGCAGCGCCTGTGTATAATATAGGGAACAGCAGCACCCGTATATAATACAGAGATCAGCAGCCCCTTTATATAATATAGTGAAAAGCATTCCCTGTGTATAATATAGTGAACACCAGCTCCCGTGTATAATGGAGGGAACAGCAGCGCCAGTGTATAACATAGTAAACAGCATCTCCTGTGTATAACATACGCAGCACCTGCGTATCATATGTGAACCAGGAGCCACTGTGTACAATATAGTGAACAGCTGCTCCTTTGTATAATGTAGGGAAGAGCAGAACCTGTGTATAATATAGAGAACAGCAGTCCCTGTGTACCATATAGAAAACAGCAGCTTCTGTGTATAATATAGTGAACAGCCAATCCTGTGTATAATATAGTGAACAGCAGCCACTGTGCACAATATAGAGAAAAGCATCTCCTGTGTATAATATAGTGAACATCAGCTCCTGTGTATAATACAGTGAACAGCAGTTCCTGTGTATAATATAGAGAACAGCAACACGTGTGTATAATATAGAGAACAGCATCCCCTGTGTATAACACAGTGAAGACTAACTCCTGTGTATGATATAGGGAACAGCAGCCCCTGTGTATAATATAGGGATCATCAGACACTGTGTATAATTTAGTGAACAGCAGCCCCTGTGTATAATATACTGAACAGCAGCGCATGTGGATAATATAGTGAACATTAATTCCTGTGTATAATATAGAGAGAGGAAGCTCCTGTGCATAGTATAGACAACAGCAGCCCATGTATATAATATAGTGAACAGCATCCCCTGTGTATAATATAGTGAACACCAGCTCCCGTGTATAATGCAGGGAACAGCCGCCCCTGTGTATAACATAGTGAACAACACCTCCTGTGGATAACATAGAGAGCAGCAGCACCTGTGTATAATATGTGGACCAGGAGCCACTGTGTACAATATAGTGAACAGCAGCTCCTTTGTATAATGTCGGGAAGAGCAGAACCTGTGTATAATATAGAGAACAGCAGTCCCTGTGTATCATATAGAAAACAGCAGCTTCTGTGTATAATATAGTGAACAGACAATCCTGTGTATAATATAGTGAACAGCAGCCACTGTGCACAATATAGAGAAAAACAGCTCCTGTGCATAATATAGAAAACAACAGCTCCTGTGTATAATATAGAGAACAACAGCCCCTGTGTATAATATAGAGAACAGCAGTCCCTGTGTATAATATAGAGAACAGCAGCTCCTGTGTATAATAGTGAACAGCCAATCCTGTGTATTATATAGTGAACAGCAGCACCTGTGTATAATATAGGGAACAGCAGCTCCTGTGTATAATGTAGGGAAAAGAAGCTCCTGTGTATAATATAGTGAACACCAGCCCTTATGTTTAATATAGAGAACAGCAGCCACTGCGTATAATATAGAGATCAGCAGCTCCTGTGCATAATATAGAGAACAGCAGTCCCTGTGTATAATAAATTGAACAGAAGCCCCTGTGTATAATATAGAGAACAGCAGTTCCTGTGTACAATATAGTGAACAGCAGCCCTTGTGTATAATATAGAGAACAGCAGCCACTGCGTATAATATAGAGAACAGCAGCTCCTGTGCATAATTTAGAGAACAGCAGTCCCTGTGTATAATAAATTGAAAAGCAGCTCCTGTGCATAATATAGAGAACAGCAGCTACTGTGTATAATATAGGGAACATCAGACCCTGTGTATAATTTAGTGAACAGCAGCCCCTGTGTATAATATAGTGAACAGCAGTGCCGGTGTACAATATAGTGAACATCAGCTCCTGTGTATAATATAGAGAACAGTAGCCCCTGTGTAAATTAGAGAGAACAGCAGTTCCTGTATATACTATAATGAACAGCAGCGCCTGTGTACAATTTAGTGAACAGCAGCCCCTGTGTATTATATAGAGAACAGTAGCCCCTGTGTAAATTAGAGAGACCAGCAGTTCCTGTATATACTATAATTGACAGCAGCGCCTGTGTACAATACAGTGAACATCAGCTCCTGTGTATAATGCAGTGAACAGCAGCCCTTGTGTAGAATATAGGGAACAACAGCCACTGAGTACAATGTAGACAACAGCAGCTCCTGTGTATAATATCGTGAAAATCAGCTCCCAAGTATAATGGAGGGAACAGCAGCCGCTGTGTATCGCGAACAGCCGCTCCTGTGTATAACATAGAGAGCAGCAGCACCTGTGCACAATGTGTGGACCAGGAGCCGCTGTGTACAATATAGTGAACAGCAGCTCCTGTGTATAATATAGGGAAGAGCAGCACCTGTGTATAATATAGAAAACAGCAGCTACTGTGTATAATATAGGGATCATCAGCCACTGTGTATAATTTAGTGAACAGCTGCCTTTATGTATAATATAAGGAACAGCCGCTCCTGTGTATAATATAGAGAACAGCAGCCCCTGTGTATAATATAGGGTTCATCTGCCCCTGTGTATAATTTAGTGAACAGCAGCCCCTGTGTATAATATACTGAACAGCAGCGCATGTGGATAATATAGTGAACATCAACTCCTGTGTATAATACAGAGAGAGAAAAGCTCCTGTGCATAGTATAGACAACTGCAGCGCCTGTGTATAATATAGGAATCAGCAGCACCCGTATAAAATATAGAGATCAGCAGCCCTTGTATATAATATAGTGAACAGCGTTCCCTGTGTATAATATAGTGAACACCAGCTCCCGTGTATAATGGAGGGAACAGCCGCCCCCGTGTATAACATAGTGAGCAACACCTCCTGTGTATAACATAGAGAGCAGCAGCACCTGCGTATAATATGTGGACCAGGAGCCCCTGTGTACAATATAGTGAACAGCAGCTCCTTTGTATAATATAGGGAAGAGCAGAACCTGTATATAATATAGAGAACAGCAGTCCCTGTGTATCATATAGAAAACAGCAGCTTCTGTGTATAATATAGTGAACAGCCAATCCTGTGTATAATATAGTGAACAGCAGCCACTGTGCACAATATAGAGAAAAGCATCTCCTGTGTATAATATAGTGAACATCAGCTCCTGTGTATAATACAGTGAACAGCAGTTCCTGTGTATAATATAGAGAACAGCAACATGTGTGTATAATACAGTGAACATCAGCTCCTGTCTATAATGTAGGGAACAGCAGCCCCTTGTATAATATAGTGAACAACAGCGCCTGAGTATAGTATAGTGAACATCAGCTCCTGTGTATAATATAGAGAACAGCAGCCCCTGTGTTTAATATAAAGAAAAGCAGTCCCTGTGTATAATATAGTGAACAGCAGTCATTGTGAGAACAGAAGCCACTGTGTACAATATAGAGAACAGCAGCCCTGTGTATAATATAATGAACATCCGCTCCAGTGTATAATATAGGGAACAGAAGTCCCTGTGTATAATATAAAGAAAAGCAGCTCCTGTGCATAATATAGGGAACAGCAGCACCTATATATAATATAGGGAACATCAGCCCCTGTGTATAATGTAGAGAACAGCAGTCCCTGTGTATAATGTAGAGAAAAGCAGTCCCTGTGTATAATTTAGTGAACAGCAGCCCCTGTGTATAATATAATGAACATCCGCTCCAGTGTATAATATAGGGAACAGCAGCACCTGTGTATAATATAGAGAACAGAAGTCCCTGTATATAATATAGAGAAAAGCAGCCCCTGTGTATAATTTAGTGAACAGCAGCCCCTGTGTATAATGTAGTGAACAGCAGCGCCTGAGTATAATACAGTGAACATCAACTCCTGTGTATAATATAGAGAGAGGAAGCTCCTGTGCATAGTATAGACAACTGCAGCGCCTGTGTATAATATAGGAAACAGCAGCACCCGTATAAAATATAGAGATCAGCAGCCCCTGTATATAATATAGTGAACAGCGTTCCCTGTGTATAATATAGTGAACACCAGCTCCCGTGTATAATGGAGGGAACAGCAGCCCCCGTGTATAACATAGTGAATAACACCTCCTGTGTATAACATAGAGAGCAGCAGCACCTGCATATAATATGTGGACCAGGAGCCCCTGTGTACAATATAGTGAACAGCAGCTCCTTTGTATAATGTAGGGAAGAGCAGAACCTGTGTATACTATAGAGAACAGCAGTCCCTGTGTATCATATAGAAAACAGCAGCTTCTGTGTATAATATAGTGAACAGCCAATCCTGTGTATAATATAGTGAACAGCAGCCACTGTGCACAATATAGAGAAAAGCATCTCCTGTGTATAATATAGTGAACATCAGCTCCTGTGTATAATACAGTGAACAGCAGTTCCTGTGTATAATATAGAGAACAGCAACATATGTGTATAATTCAGTGAACATCAGCTCCTGTCTATAATGTAGGGAACAGCAGCCCTTGTATACAATATAGGGAACATCAGCCCCTGTGTATTATATAGTGAACAGCAGCCCCTTGTACAATATAGTGAACAACAGCGCCTGAGTATAGTATACTGAACATCAGCTCCTGTGTATAATATAGAGAACAGCAGCCCCTGTGTTTAATATAAAGAAAAGCAGTCCCTGTGTATAATATAGTGAACAGCAGTCCTTGTGAGAACAGAAGCCACTGTGTACAATAAAGAGAACAGCAGCCTCTGTGTATAATATAATGAACATCCGCTCCACTGTATAATATAGGGAACAGCAGCTGCTGTGTATAATGTAGAGAACAGCAGTCCCTGTGTATAATGTAGAGAACAGCAGTCCCTGTGTATAATTTAGTGAACAGCAGCCCCTGTGTATAATATAATGAACATCCGCTCCAGTGTATAATATAGGGAACAGCAGCACCTGTGTATAATATAGAGAACGGAAGTCCCTGTGTATAATATAGAGAAAAGCAGCCCCTGTGTATAATTTAGTGAACAGCAGCCCCTGTGTATAATGTAGTGAACAGCAGCGCCTGAGTATAATACAGTGAACAACTGCTCCTATGCATAATATAGAAAACAGCAGACCCTGTGATTAATATAGAGAACAGCAGTAGTCCCTGTGTATGATGTAGTGAACAGTAGCCCTTGTGTATAATATAGTGAAGAGAAGCTCCTGTGTATAATATTGTGAATAGCATTCCCTGTGTATAATATAGTGAACAGCAGCCCTGGTGTATAATATAGAGAACAGCAGCCACTGTGTACAATATAGTGAACAGCAGCTCCTGTGTATAATACAGAGAACAGCATCCCCTGTGTATAACACAGTGAAGACTAACTCCTGTGCATGATATAGGGAACAGCAGCGCACCTGTGTATAATGTAGAGAACAGCACTTCCTGTGTATAATATAGAGAGCAGCAGCTCCTGTGTATAATTTAGTGAACAGCAGCCCCTGTCTATAATACAGTGAACAGCAACACGTGTGTATAATATAGTAAACATCAGCACCTGTGTATAATATAGAGAACAGAAGTCCCTGTGTATAATATACTGAAAAGCAGCCCCTGTGTATAATTTAGTGAACAGCAGCCCCTGCGTATAATGTAGAGAGTAGCTCCTGTGTATAATGTAGAGAGCAACTCCTGTGTATGATATAGGGAACAGCAGCGCACCTGTGTATAATGTAGAGAACAGCAGTTCCTGTGTATAATATAGAGAGCAGCAGCTCCTGTGTATAATTTAGTGAACAGCAGCCCTTGTCTATAATACAGTGAACAGCAACACGTGTGTTTAATATAGAGAACAGCATCCCCTGTGTATAACACAGTGAAGACTAACTCCGTGTATGATATAGGGAACAGCAGCCCCTGTGTATAATATAGGGATCATCAGCCCCAGTGTATAATTTAGTGAACAGCAGCCCCTGTGTATAATATACTGAACAGCAGCGCATGTGGATAATATAGTGAACATCAATTCCTGTGTATAATATAGAGAGAGGAAGCTCCTGTGCATAGTATAGACAACAGCAGCCCATGTAAAAAATATAGTGAACAGCATCCCCTGTGTATAATATAGTGAATACCAGCTCCCGTGTATAATGGAGGGAACAGCCGCCCCTGTGTATAACATACTGAACAACACCTCCTGTGTATAACATAGAGAGCAGCAGCACCTGCGTATAATATGTGGACCAGGAGCCCCTGTGTACAATATAGTGAACAGCAGCTCCTGTGTATAATGTAGGGAAGAGCAGAACCTGTGTATAATATAGAGAACAGCAACATGTGTGTATAATACAGTGAACATCAGCTCCTGTCTATAATGTAGGGAACTGCAGCCCTTGTATATAATATAGGGAACATCACCCCTATGTATTATATAGTGAACAGCAGCCCCTTGTATAATATAGTGAACAACAGCGCCTGAGTATATTATATTGAACATCAGCTCCTGTGTATAATATAGAGAACAGCAGCCCCTGTGTTTAATATAAAGAAAAGCAGTCCCTGTGTATAATATAGTGAACAGAAGTCCTTGTGAGAACAGAAGCCACTGTGTACAATATAGAGAACAGCAGCCCCTGTGTATAATATAATGAACATCTGCTCCAGTGTATAATATAGGGAACAGCAGCACCTGTGTATAATATAGAGAACATCAGCCCCTGTGTATAATGTAGAGAACAGCAGTCCCTGTGTATAATGTAGAGAACAGCAGTCCCTGTGTATAATTTAGTGAACAGCAGCCCCTGTGTATAATATAATGGACATCCGCTCCAGTGTATAATATAGGGAACAGCAGCACCTGTGTATAATATAGAGAACAGAAGTCCCTGTGTATAATATAGAGAAAAGCAGCCCCTGTGTATAATTTAGTGAACAGCAGACCCTGTGTATAATGTAGTGAACAGCAGCGCCTGAGTATAATACAGTGAACAACTGCTCCTATGCATAATATAGAAAACAGCAGACCCTGTGATTAATATAGAGAACAGCGGTAGTCCCTGTGTATGATGTAGTGAACAGTAGCCCTTGTGTATAATATAGTGAAGAGAAGCTCCTGTTATAATATTGTGAATAGCATTCCCTGTGTATAATTTAGTGAACAGCATCCCCTGTGTATAACACAGTGAAGACTAACTCCTGTGCATGATATAGGGAACAGCAGCGCACCTGTGTATAATGTAGAGAACAGCAGTTCCTGTGTATAATATAGAGAGCAGCAGCTCCTGTGTATAATTTAGTGAACAGCAGCCCCTGTCTATAATACAGTGAAGACTAACTCCTGTGTATGATATAGGGAACAGCAGCCCCTGTGTATAATATAGGGATCATCAGCCACTGTGTATAATTTAGTGAACAGCAGCCCCTGTGTATAATATACTGAACAGCAGCGCATGTGGATAATATAGTGAACATTAATTCCTGTGTATAATATAGAGAGAGAGGAATCTCCTGTGCGTAGTATAGACAACAGCAGCCCATGTATATAATATAGTGAACAGCATCCCCTGTGTATAATATAGTGAACACCAGCTCCCGTGTATAATGGAGGGAACAGCCGCCCCCGTGTATAACATAGTGAACAACACCTCCTGTGTATAACATAGAGAGCAGCAGCACCTGCGGATAACACGTGGACCAGGAGCCCCTGTGTACAATATAGTGAACAGCAGCTCCTGTGTATAATGTAGGGAAGGGCAGAACCTGTGTATAATATAGAGAACACCAGTCCCTGTGTATAATATAGAGAACATCAGCTCCTGTCTATAATATAGGGAACTGCAGCCCTTGTATATAATATAGGGAACATCAGCCCCTATGTATTATATCGTGAACAGCAGCCCCTGTGCATAATTTAGTGAACAGCAGCGCCTGAGTATAATATAGTGAACATCAGCTCCTGTGTATAATATAGAGAAAAGCAGCCTCTGTGTTTAATATAAAGAAAAGCAGTCCCTGTGTATAATATAGTGAACAGCAGTCCTTGTGAGAACAGAAGCCACTGTGTACAATATAGAGAACAGCAGCCCCTGTGTATAATATAATGAACATCCGCTCCAGTGTATAAGAGAGGGAACAGCAGCTCCTGTGTATAATATAGAGAACAGAAGTCCCTGTGTATAATATAAAGAAAAGCAACTCCTTTGCATTATATAGTGAACAGCAGCTCCTGTGTAGAATATTGAGAACAGCAGCTCCTGTGTATAATATAGCGAAGAGCAACCCCTGTGTATAATATAGAAATCATCAGCCCCTGTGTATAATTTAGTGAACAGCAGCCCCTGTGTATAATATACTGAACAGCAGCGCATGTGGCTAATATAGTGAACATCAACTACTGTGTATAATATAGAGAGAGGAAGCTCCTGTGCATACTATAGACAAAAGCAGCGCCTGTGTATAATATAGGGAACAGCAGCACCCGTATATAATATAGAGATCAGCAGCCCCTTTATATAATATAATGAAAAGCATTCCCTGTGTATAATATAGTGAACACCAGCTCCCGTGTATAATGGAGGGAACATCAGCGCCGGTGTATAACATAGTAAACAGCATCTCCTGTGTATAACATAGAGAGCAGCAGCACCTGCATATAATATGTGGACCAGGAGCCCCTGTGTACAATATAGTGAACAGCAGCTCCTTTGTATAATTTAGGGAAGAGCAGAACCTGTGTATAATATAGAGAACAGCAGTCCCTGTGTATAATAAATTGAACAGAAGCCCCTGTGTATAATATAGAGAACAGCAGTTCCTGTGTACAATATAGTGAACAGCAGCCCTTGTGTATAATATAGAGAACAGCAGCCACTGCGTATAATATAGAGAACAGCAGCTCCTGTGCATAATTTAGAGAACAGCAGTCCCTGTGTATAATAAATTGAAAAGCAGCTCCTGTGCATAATATAGAGAACAGCAGCTCCTGTGTATAATATAGGGAACATCAGACCCTGTGCATAATTTAGTGAACAGCTGCCCCTGTGTATAATATAGTGAACAGCAGTGCCGGTGTACAATATAGTGAACATCAGCTCCTGTGTATAATATAGAGAACAGTAGCCCCTGTGTAAATTAGAGAGAACAGCAGTTCCTGTATATACTATAATGAACAGCAGCGCCTGTGTATAATATAGGGAACATCAGACCCTGTGTATAATTTAGTGAACAGCAGTGCCGGTGTACAATATAGTGAACATCAGCTCCTGTGTATAATATAGAGAACAGTAGCCCCTGTGTAAATTAGAGAGAACAGCAGTTCCTGTATATACTATAATGAACAGCAGCTCCTGTGTATAATATAGGGAACATCAGACCCTGTGTATAATTTAGTGAACAGCAGTGCCGGTGTACAATATAGTGAACATCAGCTCCTGTGTATAATATAGAGAACAGTAGCCCCTGTGTAAATTAGAGAGAACAGCAGTTCCTGTATATACTATAATGAACAGCAGCGCCTGTGTACAATACAGTGAACATCAGCTCCTTTGTATAATTTAGTGAACAGCAGCCCCTGTGTATAATATAGAGAACAGTAGCCCCTGTGTAAATTAGAGAGAACAGCAGTTCCTGTATATACTATAATTGACAGCAGCGCCTGTGTACAATACAGTGAACATCAGCTCCTGTGTATAATACAGTAAACAGCAGCCCTTGTGTATAATATAGGGAACAGCAGCCACTGTGTACAATATAGACAACAGCATCCATTGTGTTCAATATAGACAACAGCAGCTCCTGTGTATAATATCGTGAACATCAGCTCCCAAGTATAATGGAGGGAACAGCAGCCGCTGTGTATCGCGAACAGCCGCTCCTGTGTATAACATAGAGAGCAGCAGCACCTGTGCACAATGTGTGGACCAGGAGCCGCTGTGTACAATATAGTGAACAGCAGCTCCTATGTATAATATAGGGAAGAGCAGCACCTGTGTATAATATAGAAAACAGCAGCTTCTGTGTATAATATAGGGATCATCAGCCCCTGTGTATAATTTAGTGAACAGCAGCCTCTATGTATAATATAGGTAACAGCCGCTCCTGTGTATAATATAGAGAACAGCAGCCCCTGTGTATAATATAGGAATCATCAGCCGCTGTGTATAATTTAGTGAACAGCAGCCCCTGTGTATAATATACTGAATAGCAGCGCATGTGGATAATATAGAGAACATCAACTCCTGTGTATAATAGAGAGAGAGGAAGCTCCTGTGCATAGTATAGACAACTGCAGCGCCGGTGTATAATATTGGGAATAGCAGCACCGATATATAAAATATAGAGATCAGCAGCCCCTGTATATAATATAGTGAACAGCGTTCCCTGTGTATAATATAGTGAACACCAGCTCCCGTGTATAATGGAGGGAACAGCAGCCCCTGTGTATAACATAGTGAACAACACCTCCTGTGTATAACATAGAGAGCAGCAGCACCTGCACATAATATGTGGACCAGGAACCCCTGTGTACAATATAGTGAACAGCAGCTCCTTTGTATAATTTAGGGAAGAGCAGAACCTGTGTATAATATAGAGAACAGCAGTCCCTGTGTATCATATAGAAAACAGCAGCTTCTGTGTATAATATAGTGAACAGCCAATCCTGTGTATAATCTAGTGAACAGCAGCCACTGTGCACAATATAGAAAAAAGCATCTCCTGTGTATAATATAGTGAACAGCAGTTCCTGTGTATAATATAGAGAACAGCAACATGTGTGTATAATACAGTGAACATCAGCTCCTGTCTATAATGTAGGGAACAGCATCCCTTGTATATAATATAGGGAACATCAGCCCCTATGTATTATATAGTGAACAGCAGCCCCTGTGCATAATTTAGTGAACAGCAGCGCCTGAGTATAATATAGTGAACATCAGCTCCTCTGTATAATATAGAGAACAGCAGCCTCTGTGTTTAATATAAAGAAAAGCAGTCCCTGTGTATAATATAGTGAACAGCAGTCCTTGTGAGAACAGAAGCCACTGTGTACAATATAGAGAACAGCAGCCCCTGTGTATAATATAATGAACACCCGCTCCAGTGTATAAGAGAGGGAACAGCAGCACCTGTGTATAATATAGAGAACAGAAGTCCCTGTGTATAATATAAAGAAAAGCAGCTCCTGTGTATAATATAGTGAACGGCAGTTCCTGTGTATACTATAGGGAACAGCAGCACCTATGTATAATATAGTGAACAGCAGCGCCTGTGTATAATTTAGTGAACAGCAGCACCTGTGTATAATGTAGTGAACAGCAGCGCCTGAGTATAATATAGTGAACAACTGCACCTATGCATAATATAGAAAACAGCAGACCCTGTGATTAATATAGAGAACAGCAGCTCCTGTGTATAATTTAGTGAACAGCAGCCCCTGTCTATAATACAGTGAACAGCAACACGTGTGTATAATATAGTAAACATCAGCACCTGTGTATAATATAGAGAACAGAAGTCCCTGTGTATAATATAGAGAGCAGCAGCTCCTGTGTATAATTTAGTGAACAGCCCCTGTCTATAATACAATGAACAGCAACACGTGTGTATAATATAGTAAACATCAGCTCCTGTGTATAATGTAGGGAACAGCACCCCCTGTGTATAATATAGAGAACAACAGGCCCTATACTATAGGGAACATCAGTCCCTGTGTATAATTTAGTGAACAGCAGCCACTGTGTACAATATATTGAACAGCAGCTCCTGTTTGCAATATGGTGAACAGCAGGTCCTGTGTATAATATAGAGAACAGCAGCCCCTCTGTATAATATAAAGAAAAGCAATCCCTTTGTATAATATATCGAACAGCAGCCTCTGCATATAATATAGTGAAAAGCAGCTCCTGCGTATAATATGGAGAACAGAAGCCACTGTGTACAATTTAGAGAACAGCAGCCCCTGTGTATAATATAATGAAAATCCGCTCCAGTATCGACTTCGAGGGCGGACCCTCCCACGTGTTCAGGCCGAATGTCATGCATTTTTAACGGTGGGAAGTGGTCCAAATACGGATGGGAGTGAATGTGACTGCTCATAATGACTTTGAGATTTCGGGGCCAGGTAGCTCAGTCGGATTTGACCCGGCCATTCTGCCGACGGTGTTGAATTCGAGAGCGGACTGTCCCCCGTGTTCAGGCCGAATTTCATGAATTTTCAACGGTTGGAAGAGGTCCAAACGGGGATGGGAGTGAAAGTGACTGCTCATACCGACTTTGGCACTTACAAGCCTGGAAGCTCAGGCGGATTTGTTCCGGCGGTTGTTCCGACGGTCTAGCCTTCGAGGGCGGACCCTCTTCCGTATTCAGGCCGACATTTATCCATTTTCCATGGTGCGAAGGTCTCCAAATTGGAATGGGAGTGAATGTGACTGCTCATACCGACTTCGACAATTCTAAGCCTGGTAGCTCAGCCGGATTTGATCCGGCGGTTCTGCCGACGGTCTCGCTTTCGAGCGGGAAGTGTCCCCCGTGTTCAGGCCGATTTTTATCCATTGTCCACAGTGGGAAGTGGTGCAAATGCGGATGGGGGTGAATGTGAGTGTTCATACCGACTTTGACATTTTCACGCCGTCTTGCTCAGCCGGATTTGACCCGAGTGTTCTGCCGATGGTCTTGCCTTCGAGGGCGAACTAGCCCCCGTGTTCAGGCCGACCTTCATGCATTTCCCACGGTGAGAAGTGGTCCACACGGGGATGTGAGTGATAGTGACTGCTCATACCGACTTTGAGACTTCTAAGCCGGGTAGCTCAGCGGGTTTGGATCCGGCGGTCTCGCCTTCAAGGGTGGACTGTCCCCCGTGTTCAGGCCGAATGTCATGCATTTCTAACGGTGCGTGGTGGTCCAAATGGGGATGGGAGTGAATGTGACTGCTCATACCAACTTTGAGACTTTGGGGCCGGTTAGCTCTGCCGGATATGACCCGGCGGTTCTGCCGACGGTCTTGCCTTCGAGGGGGGAATGTCCCCCGTGTTTTGGCTGATATTTATCCATTGTCTACGGTGGGAAGTCGTTTAAATAGTGACGGGTGTGAATGTGAATGCTCATACCGACCTTGACAAATCCAAGCCAGCTAGCTCAGATGGATCCGACGGTTCTGCCGACAGTCTCGCCTTGGAGGACGGACCCACCCCCGTGTTCAGGCCTACATTCGCGCATTTTCAACGGTGGGAAGTGGTCCAAACCGGGATGGGAGTGAATGTGACTGGGATGGGAGTGAATGTGACTGCTCATACCAACTTTGAGACTTCTAAGCCGGGTAGCTCAGCCAGATTGGACCTGGCGATTCGGCCGATGGTCTTGCCTTCGAGCGGGAAGTGTGCACCGTGTTCAGGCCGAGTTTTATCCATTTTTCACTGTGGGAAGTGGTGCAAATGCGGATGGGGTTGAATGTGAGAGTTCATATCGACTTTGACATTTCCACGCCGTCTTGCTCAGCCGGATATGACCCAGCGGTTCTGCTGATGGTCTTACCTTCGAGGGCGGACTGGCCCCCGTGTTCAGGCCGAATTTCATGCATTTCCCACAGTGGGAAGTGGTTTAAACGGGAATGGGAGTGAATGTGAGTGCTCATACCGACTTCAACACTTCTAAGCCGTGTAGCTCAGCCGGATTGGACCCAGTGGTTCTGCGGATGGTCTCGCCTTCAAGGGTCGCCTGTCCCCCGTGTTCAGGCCGAATTTCATGCATTTGTAACCGTGGGAAGTGGTCAAACGGGGATGGGAGTGAATGTGACTGCTCATACCGACGTTGAGACTTCGCGGCCGGCTATCTCAGCTGGATTTGATCCGGCGGTTCTGCCGATGGTCTTGCCTTCGAGGGCTGACGCTCCCCGTTGTTCAAACCGAAGTTCATGCATTTTCAACGGTGGGATGTGGTCCAAACGGGATTGGGAGTATTAGTGACTGCTCATACCGACTTTGAGACTTCTAAGCTGGGTAGCTCAGGCATATTTGATCCGACCGTTCTGCCGATCATCTCGCCTTCTAGGGCGGACCCTCACCCGTGTTCAGGCCGAAATTCACGCATTTTTAACGGTGGAAAGTGGTACACATACGGATGGGAGTGAATGTGAGTGCTCATACCGACTTTGACACTTCCAAGCCGTGTCGCTCAGCCGGATTTGATCCGGCTGTTTTGCCGATGGTCTCGACCTTCGACGCTGGAACCTCTTCCGTGTTCAGTCCGAATTTAGTGCATTTTCAACTGTGGCAAGAGGTTCTAACTGGGAAGGGATTGAAAGTGACTGCTCATACCAACTTTGAGATTTCGGGGCTGGGTGGCTCAGCTGCATTTGACCCGGCGGTTCTGCCGACGGTCTCGCCTTCGAGGGGGTCTGGCCCCCGTGTTCAGGCTGATTTTTATCCATTTTCCACTGGGGGAAGTGTTCCAAATGCGGATGGGGGTTAATGTGAGTGCTCATATCGACTTTGACACTTCCAAGCCGGACATCTCAGCCGGATTTGACCCGGGGGTTCTGCCGATGGTCTTGCCTTCGAGGGGGTCTGGTCCCCGTGTTCAGGCCGGATTTCATGCATTTTTAACGGTGGGAAGTGGTCCAAACGGGGATGGGAGTGAATGTGACTGCTCAAACCGCCTTTGTGAATTCGGGGCCGGCTAGCTCAGTCGTATTTAGCCCGGGGGTTCTGCCGATGGTCTTGCCTTCTAGGGGTGGCCTTCCCCCGTGTTCAGGCCGACTTTCGTGCATTTTCAACGGTGGGAAGTGGTCCAAATGGGGATAGGAGTGAATGTGACTTCTCAAACCGACTTTGAGACGTCGGGCACGCTCGCACAGCGGGATTTGCTCCAGCGGATCTGCCGACAGTCTTGACTTCGAGGGCTGGTCCTCCCCCATGTTCAGGCCGAATTTCGTGCAATTTCAATGTTGGGAAGTCGTCCAAACGGGTATGGGAGTGAATGTGACTGGTCATACCGACTTTGAGACTTCGGGGCCGGCTAGCTCAGTCGTATTTGACCCGTCGGTTCTGCCAACAGTCTCGCCTTCGAGGGCGGACCCTCCCCCATGTTCAAGCCGAATGTCATGCATTTTCAACAGTGGGAAGTTGTCCAAACGGTGATGGGAGTGAATGTGACTGCTCATACCGACTTTGAGACTTCTAAGCCTTGTAGCTCAGCCGGATTTGACACGGCTCCTCTGCCGACCGTCTCGCCTTCGAGCGCTGACCCTCCCCCGTGTCTAGGCCGAATTTCATGCATTTTTAACGCTGGGAAGTGGCTGCTCATACCGACATTGAGACTTCGGGGATGGCAAGCTCAGTCGGATTTGACCCGGCGATTCTGCCGATGGTCTTGCCTTCGGGGGGGGAATGTCCCCCATATTCAGGCAGAGTTTTATCCATTTTCCAGAGTGGGAAGTGGTCCAAACTGGGAAAGAGTGAATATGACTGCTCATACCGACTTCAACACTTCTAATCCGGGTAGCTCAGCCAGATTTTTCCGACAGTTCTACCGACAGTCTCGAGTTCGAGGGCGGACCCTCCCTATGTTCAGGCCAAATATCGTGCATTTTCAACGGTGGGAAGTGATCCAAACGGTAATGGGAGTGAATGTGACTGCTCATACTGACTTTGAGACTTCTAAGCCGTGTAGCTCAGCCGGATTTGATCCGGCTCCTCTGCCGACCATCTCGCCTTCGAGGACGGACCATCCCCCGTGTCCAGGCCGAATTTCATGCATTTTTAACGGTGGAGAGTGGTCCAAATACGGATGGGAGTGAATGTGACTGCTCATACCGATTTTGACATTTCCAAGCCGGCTAGCTCACACGGATTTGACCCGGAGGTTCTGCCGGCGGTCTCGCCTTCGAGGGCGGACCCTCCCCCGTGTTCAGGCAGAATTTCGTGTATTTCCAACTGTGGAAAGTCTTCCAAACGTGGATGGGAGTGAAAGTGACTGCTCATACCGACGTTGACACTTAAAAGCCCGCTAACTCTGCCCGATTTGACCCGGCGGTTCTGCGGGTGGTCTCGCTTTCGAGGATGGACCCTCCCCCATGTTCAGGCCGAATTTCATGCATTTTCAACAGTAGGAAGTGGTCCAAACCGGGATGGAAGTGAAAGCGACTGCTCATAAAGACTTTGACACTTCCAAGCCAGCTAGCTCAGCAGATTGACCCGGCGGTTCTGCCCACGGTCTTACCTTCGAGCACGGACTGGCCACCGGGATCATGCCGAATTTCATGCATTTTTAATGGTGGGAAATGGTCCAAACAGGGATGGGAGTGAATTTGAATGTAACTGCTCATACCAACTTTGACACTTCTGAGTTAGGTTGCTCAGCTGGATTTGACCCGACAGTTCTGCCGACAGTCTCGCCCTCGAGGGCGGACCCTCTCCCGTGTTCTGGCCGAATATTATGCATTTTCAATGGTGGGAATTGGTCCCAATGGTGATGGGAGTGAATGTGACTGCTCATACCGACATTGACAATTCCAAGGCGGGTAGCTCAACCCGATTTGACCCGGCGGTTCTAAGGGTGGTCGCGCTTTAGAGGGCGGACCTTCCTCCGTGTTCAGGCCGATTTTTATCCATTTTCCGTGGTGGGAAGGGCTTCAAATTGGAATGGGGGTGAATGTGACTGCTCATACCGACTTTGAGATTCTAAATCGTGTTCCTGAGGAGCATTCGACCTGGCGGTTCTGCCGATAGTCTCGCCTTCGGGGGGGACCCTCCCCCATAGTCAGGCCGTATTTCGTACATTTTGAACGGTGGGAAATGGGCCAAATGGGGATGGGAGTGAATGTGACTGCTCATATCGACTTTGAGATTTCTTATCCAGGTAACTCAGCTGGATTTGATTCAGCGGTTTTGCCGACAGTCTCGCCTTCGAGGGCGGACGCTCCCCCATGTTCAGGAACATTTCGTGCATTTTCAAATGGTGGGAAGTGGTCCAAACGGTAATGGGAGTGAATGTGGCTGCACATACCGATTTTGACACTTCCAAGCCGGGTAGCTCAGCCGGTATGGATCCAGCGGTTCTGTCGGCGGTCTTGCCTTCGAGGGCGGACACTCCCCCGTGTTCAGGCGGAATTTCGTGCATTTCCAACTGTGGGAAGTGGTCCAAACGTGGATGGGAGTGAAAGTGACTGCTCATACCGACATTGAGACTTCGGGGACGGCAAGCTCAGTCAGATTTGACCCGGAGATTCTGCCAATGGTCTTGCTTTCGAGGTTGGACAGGCTCCCGTGTTCCGGCCGAATTTCATGCATGTTCCACAGTGTGAAGTGGTCCAAACTGTGATGGGAGTGAATGTGAATGCTGATAGTGACTTCGACACTTCTAAGCCGGGTAACTCAGCCGAATCTGACCCGGCTGTTCTCGGGATGGTCTTGACTTCGAGGGATGACCCTCCCCCATGTTCAGGCCGAATTTCGTACATTTTGCACGGTGGCAAGTGGTCGAAACGGGGATGGGAGTGAATGTGACTGGTCATACCGACTCTGAGACTTCTAAGCCGGCTAGCTCAGCCGGATTTGACCCGGAGATTCTGCCGAAGGTCTGGCCTTGGTGGGCGGACCCTCCCCCGTGTTCAGGCGGAATTTCGTGCATTTCCAACTGCGGCAAGTGGTCCAAACGGTGATGGGAGTGAAAGTGACTTTGACACTTACAAGCCCGCTAACTCTGCCGGTTTTGACCCGGCGGTTTTGCCGATGGTCTTGCCTTCGAGGGCGGACTGGCCTCCTTGTTCAGGCAGAATTTCATGCATTTCCCAATGTGGGAGGTGGTCCAAATGGGGATGGGAGTGAATGTGACTGCTCATACCGACTTCGACAATTCTAAGCCAGGTCGCTCAGCCGGATTTGACCCGGCGGTTCTGTGGATGGTCTCGCTTTAGAGGACGGACTGTCCCCAGTATTCAGGCCGAATTTCATGCATTTTTTAACGGTGGGAAGTGGTCCAAACGGGGATGGGAGTGAATGTGACTGCTCATACTGGCTTCGACACTTCTGAGCTAGGTTGCTCAGCCGGATTTGACCCGGCGGTTCTGCGGATGATCTCGCCTTCCAGGGCGGACTGTCCCCCGTGGTCAGGCCGACTTTCATGCATTTCTAATGGTGGGAAGTGGTCCAAACGGGGATACGAGTGAATGTGACTGCTCATACCGACATTGACAATTCCAAGGCGGGTAGCTCAGCCGGATTTGATCCAGCCGATGGTCTCGTCTAGGAGTTCTGCCGATGGTCTCGTCTACGAATGCGGACTGGCCTCCGTGCTCAGGCCGAATTTCATGCATTTGTAACGGTGGGAATTGGTCCAAACGGGGATGGGAGTGAATGTGACTGCTCATACCGACTTTGAGACTTCGGGGCCATCTAGCTCAGCCGGATTTAAACCGGCGGTTCTGCCGACGGTCCTGCCTTCGAGGGAGGACCCTCCCCCATGTTCAGGCCAAATTTCGTGCATTTCCAACTGAGAAAATGGTCCAAACGGGGATGGGAGTGAAAGTGACTGCTCATTCCGACATTGAGACTTCGAGGCCGGGAAGCTCAGCCAGATGTGACCCGGCTGCTCTGCCGACAGTCTCGCCTTCGAGGGCCGACCCGCCCTCCCCACCCCACCCCGTGTTCAGGCCGAAGTTCGTGCATTTTTAACGGTGGAAAGTAGTCCAAATGGGGATGGGAGTGAATGTGACTGCTCATACCGGCTTTGAGACTTCGGGGCCGGCTAGCTCAGCCGGATTTGACCCGGCGGTTAGGACGACGGTCTTGCATTCGAGGGCGAACCCTCTCCCGTGTTCAGGCCGAATTTCATGCATTTCCCACAGTGGGAATTGGTCTCGTTCATAACGGGGACAAGTGTCTGAAGAGTTGAAGTGAGTAACCAGCACAGTTAAGGAAAGGGTTCGACAGTTGTCAGCAGTGTGAAATAAGTTACCAGGAAAGCTTCGAAAGGTTGTCTGAGAGTCCCAAACTAGTGAACTGTAAAACTTAGGTAAATGCCCGAAAACGTTTTAACGTGTGAAATCTATAACCAGAAAAACATAGGAAAGTGCCTGAAAGTCCGAAATGTATAACCTTAAAAACTGAGGGAAATACTCGAAAATGTTTAAAAGTGTGAAACCCGTAACCAGAAAACATTGGAAAGTGCCTGAAAGTCCCAAATGAGTAACCAGAAAAACTTAGAAAAATGTTTGAAAAGAAGAAATCAGTAACCAGAAACACTTAGAAAAATGTTTGAAAAGGAGAAATGAGTAACCAAAAATACTTAGAAAATTGTCCGAAAAGAAGAAATGAGTAACCAGAAAAACTTAGAAAAATGTTTGAAAAGAAGAAATCAGTCACTGGAAAAACTTAGAAAATTGTTTGAAAAGGAGAAATGAGTAACCAGAAAAACTTAGAAAAATGTCCAAAAAGAAGAAATCAGTAACCATAAAAACTTAGATAAATGTTTGATAATGAGAAATCACTAACCAGAAAAACTTAGTAAAATATCCAAAAAGAAGAAATCAGTAACCAGAAAAACTTAGAAAAAAAGACTTAGAAAAATTTTCAGCAAAGTGTGAAAAATATTCTAAGTGTCAGCGGAGGAAAATGCCGAAGCATCGGGAAAGATTCAAAAACTCAGGCCGAACATGTGTTCCAAAGTGCCCGAGGAACTGGGTGAACTGAGACCGACTCTTGGCCAGCTGTCATTTTGTGTCTCCAGCCCGAAAACTTGTCTGTCGCGGAAGTCCGGACCCGGAAAAATCCAAACGGTTTTGCGGGGATCGAGTTCCAGAGCGATGCAGTCAAATTTGAAATTCAAACCCATTCAGTGCCACTTGCATTTATTCCACCATGAGGTTGGTGGGGTACGCGGAGATTTCTGGGAACACGATTTTTAGAACAAAATGGCAGCACGGGACCACTTTGAAAGGCATCCGAGAAACGGTTCCACGGGCACTTTAATGACAGGTATGAGTGCATGCCGGAGAGCTCTTGGAAATCTAATATTTGACACATTGTCAATTTTTGGCAGACTTGCCAAACTCTTTCTGTCTGTTCGAAGAGTCGGTCAGAGACCTGTGCGGCGGTCTCTTGACACTATAGGAGGGGGGGGCAAACCCTACGTTGACTCTGGCCATCCCTCCACAGGCGCTTGTGTCGAAAATGAAGGTGAGAGATGCAAGTGGCCTGGTTCCCTTGGGTGTTGCCAGGAAGGATGCGGGCTGACGCTTGCCTGAGCACTCCCTAAATTTTGAGGGCAGGCCTCACGCGCCGCACGACCGGCTCTATTGTGAATAGGCTGGTCCTCCCCTGCCACCCGGCAAGTGCGATGGCTCTGCCGCCCTGCGGTGCTCGTCACCCAGGTTTCCAACCCGGACCTGCGAGCGTGGTGCGAGGGGCGACCTCGCTGCGGTCCACACCTCGATCAATCTGGTGCGGATCGTCTGGTGTGGGAGGCCCCTTGGCGGTGCGGCTTTCCTGTTAAGGGGCTGGTTCTCTAGGCCGAGTGGTTCTTCCCCGTTGCTCCCAGGTGCGTCCACCATGAAAAGTCAGGATACCACGGCAGGGTCGGGAGAGTTGGCACCCCTCTGCCTGTCCCATCCCCTGCCTCTCGGCGCTCCCTTGATGCTCTTAGCTGAGTGTCCTGGGGATCCGAAGCGTTTACTTTGAAAAAATTAGAGTGTTCAAAGCAGGCTGGTCGCCAGAATAGTCCAGCTAGGAATAATGGAATAGGACCCCAGTTCTATTCTTTTGGTTTTCGGAACTGGGGCCATGATTAAGAGGGACGGCCGGGGGCATTCGTATTGTGCCGCTAGAGCTGAAATTTTTGGACCAGCGCAAGACGAACAAAAGTTAAAGCATTTGCCAAGAATGTTTTCATTAATCAAGAACGAAAGTCGGAGGTTCAAAGATGATCAGATACCGTTATAGTTCCGACCATAAACGATGCCGACTAGTGATCCGGCAGCGTTATTCCCATGACCCGCCGAGCAGCTTCCAGGAAACCAAAGTCTTTGGGTTCCGGGGGGGAGTATCTTGCAAAGCTGAAACTTAAAGGAATTGACGGAAGGTCACCACCAGGAGTGGAGACTGCGGCTTAATTTGACTCAACATGGGAAACCTCACCCGGCCCAGACACGGAAAGGATTGACAGATTTTAGATTAGATTAGATTACATTACAGTGTGGAAACAGGCCCTTGGCCCAACAAGTCCACACCGACCCACAACCCACCCATACCCCTACATTTACCCCTTACCTAACACTACGGGCAATTTCGCATGGCCAATTCACCTGACTGCACATCTTTGGACTGTGGGAGGAAACCGGAGCACCCGGAGGAAACCCACGCAGACACGGGGAGAATGTGCAAACTCTGCACAGTCAGTTGCCTGAGGCGGGAATTGAACCCAGGTCTCTGGCACTGTGAGGCAGCAGTGCTAACCACTGTGCCACCGTGATGCCCATATCTGTGGGTGGTGGTGCATGGCCGTTCTTAGTTGGTGGAGCGATTTGTCTGGTTAATTCCAATAACGAACGAGACTCCCACATGCTAAATAGTTACGCAACCCTGAGTGGTCCGCGTCCAACTTCTTAGAGGGACAAGTGGCGTACAGCCAGACGAGATTGAGCAATAAAAGGTCTGTGATGTCCTTAGATGTCCGGGGCTGCACGCGCGCTACACTGAATGGATCAGCGTGTGTCTACCCTACGCCGCCAGGTGTGGGTAACCCATTGAACCCAATTCATGATGGGGATTGGGAATTGCAATTATTTCCCATTAACGAGGAATTCCCAGTAAGTGTGTGTCATTAGCTCACGTTGATTAAGTCCCTGCACTTTGTACACACTGCCCATCGCTACTACCAATTGGATGGTTTAGTGAGGTCCTCGGATCGGCCCCGCCGGTGTCGGACAAGGCCCTGGTGGAGCGCCGAGAAGACGATCAAATTTGACTATCTAGTGGAAGTAAAAGTCGTAACAAGCTTTCCGTAGGTTAACCTGCGGAAGGATCATTATTGGCAGAGGGTACGCCCATTTCGGGTTCACCTCATCTCACGGGGGTGGTTTCGGGCCAGCAGGAGAGCTCGTCAGGGTAGCAGGCCCTGCAGCCGTGGTCACCGCCAAACCCATCCCCAACTGTTGGGCGCCTACCTGCGCGGGCAGGAGGACGCTTTCCGATTGCAAATCTCCGTTTGCCGTGTCCACCCCGAACACACGTGGGCGGGCGGGTTCGCATTGCCCTTCGTCACAAGGGCCGAAACCCGTTCCAGACCGCATCTAGGAGCTGCAGGCCGCCAACCGCTGCAGCCGCCCGTCTCGTGGTTCGTCCTTGGCCTTAAGTGGCCGGTGAGGCGTCCGATCCTGTCTCCCCTGCTGGTGCCGAGTGCCTGGCCGAGGGTGGAGGTTTTCGTTGTACGCTGTGGATCGCTGGCTTTTGGCTCTCCCGTTCAGTCCGCACGTTTCTGCTTGGTCCTGCCACCGGTCTCGGGAGGCACGGACGGGTTGGCAGGCATGGTGTGTGCTCCGTCACCGTGCAGGCAATCTTATCACGCCACCGGCCAACCCCTGCATGGTCCTCCTCGCCATCAGGAGGACAGCGGAACATCGGGCTGCCGGGTGCCAAGTCGCCAGAAGGCCACCGCTGTGTCTTCCGTACCCTGTCACCATCGGCATGCCTTCCTCAACTCGTCCAACTCGGGCCGTTGGGTACAGGAGCGGCGTCGCCCGCCGGCCCCACTGAAGGCCGATCGATGTGCGTGCCCGTGCCTGTGCGACCGTTCACCACTTGTGTCTCAGCACTTCTCTCTCCCTCTCTCTGACCGTCGGCAGTCTCTGTCAGCTGGCAGCTCGTGTGTCCTGGGTGGCAAGTCGTCACCGCCGTGCCGGGGCCTCTGGCAAGGAAGGAATTGGGTTGAACCTTCTGCTCATGTAAGCTGCCAGCACTTCCGTGATTCGTCTCCCGCCGTGGATGGGGGAGGGTCTCCGGTCCCGTGAATTTGTTGCGAGCACGTCCCCGTGCGTCGGCGGCGGCGTTGGAGGCGGCAGGGGCGGCCACTCGTCGACACCATCGCTGGCAAGGATTGTGAGCGACGTGCGGGTGGCTGGCTCTCTGACTGTCGCGGCGTCGGCCGACACACCCCCCGCGGTGAGACGTTGCCAGCCCACTAAGAGCTGGGGGCGTGCACGCTGGTGGTGCGGCCTGGCCATCCTCTGACTCTGGGTACAACCTCAGATCAGACGTGACAACCCGCTGAATTTAAGCATAGTACTAAGCGGTGGAAAAGAAGCTAACCAGGATTCCCTTAGTAACTGCGAGTGAAGAGGGAAGAACCCAGCGCCGAATCCCCGCTCGCCTGACGGGCGAGGGAAATGTGGCGTATAGAAGCACTTTCTCTGACGTTGCCCAGACGCCTAAGTCCTCCTGATCGAGGCCTAGCCTGAGGACAGTGTGAAGCCAGTGGCGGTGCAAAGCTCGTGAGATTGAGTCTTCTTGGAGTCGGGTTGCTTGTGAATGCAGCCCAAAGTGGGTGGTAAACTCCATCTAAGGCTAAATAATGGCACGAGACCGATAATCAACAAGTACCGTAAGGGAAAGTTGAAAAGAACTTTGGAGAGAGAGGGCGTGAAACCGTTAAGAGGTAAACGGGTGTGGTCCACGCAGTCTGCCCGGAGGATTCAACTCGGCGGCTCCAGTCGGTCACGTTGGGTTCTGGCGGATGTCCTCTGCTGGGACCGCTCACCGCGCGGGCACAGCTGTTGCCGGGCGCATTTCCTCCGCTGGTGGAGCGCCGCGACCGGCTTCGGGTCGGCTGGGAATGCTGGTGGCTTTGGAAGGTGGCTCGCCGCTCCGTGCAGTGAGTGTTATAGCCCCCCAGCAATATCCTTCGCCGTACCCCTGAAAGTGACCACTGCCGCGCCCTCCCGCCACGGCCCTCCCGCCCCCATCAGGTGTGCGTGGAACCGCATGTGGCGAGCGGGCTCGCCGTGCTCCCGGTGGGTCTGTCGACCGGGGTGTACTGTCCTCAGTGCGCCCCAACCGCATCCTTCCACCGAGTCAGGTTGAGCTACACCGAGCTGGCACCAGAGGTCTGCGGCAATGTCGGTAACCCACCCGACCCGTCTTAAAACACGGACCAAGGAGTCTAATACGTCTAAATGGGTGTGGTCCATTTATGGGCCATTTTTGAAACTCCATGGCTAAATGAAGGTGCAGGTCGGCGAGGGTCGGCCGAGGTGGGATCCCGCCGCCCCGTGGGATCTCTATGTCTCACCCGCACCGTTGGGGAGGTAAGCATGAGCGTACGTGCTAGGACCCGAAAGATGGTGAACTATGCCTCGGCAGGACGAAGCCAGAGGAAACTCTGGTGGAGGTCCATAGCGGTCCTGACGTGCAAGTCGGTCGTCCGACCTTGGTATAGGAGCGAAAGATTAATCGAACCATCTAGTAGATGGTTCCCTCCGAAGTTTCCCTCAGGATAGCTGGTGCCTCTTCCACACGCAGTTTTACCCGGCTTTGGGGCCGAAATGATCTCAACCTATTCTCAAACTTTAAATGGTTGAGAAGCCTGACTTGCTGGCTTGGAGCTGGGTGTGGAATGCGAGTGCCCAGTGGGCCACTTTTGGTAAGCAGAACTGGCGCTGCGGGATGAACCAAACGCGAGGTTAAGGCGCCCGATGCCAACACTCATCAGACCCCACAAAAGGTGTTCGTTGATATAGACAGCAGGACGATGGCCATGGAAGTCGGAATCCGCTAAGGAGTATGTAACAACTCACCTGCTGAATCAACTATCCCTGAAAATGGATGGCGCTGGAGCGTCGGGCCCATACCCGGCCGTCGCTGGCAATGCAGAGCCCGCAGGGGCTAAGCCACGATGAGTAGGAGGGCCACTGTGATGAGAACTGAAGCCTAGGGCGTGAGCCCGGGTGGTGCCGCCGCAGGTGCAGATCTTGGTGGTAGTAGCAAATATTCAAATGAGAACTTTGAAGGCCGAAGTGGAGAAGGGTTCCATGTGAACAGCTGTTGAACATGGGTCAGTCGGTCCTAAGAGATAGGCGACTGCCGTTCTGAAGGGACGGGCGATGGCCTCCGTTGTCCTCAGCCGATCGAAAGGGAGTCGGGTTCAGATCCCCGACTCCGGAGTGGCGGAGATGGGCGCCTCACGACGTTCAGTGCAGTAACACATACGATCCCGGAGAAGCCGGCGGGAGCCCCGGGGAAAGTTCTCTTTTCTTTGTGAAGGGCAGGGCACCCTGGAACGTGTTCGACCCGAGAGAGGGGCCCGTGCCTTGGAAAGCGTCGCGGTTCCGGCGGCGTCCGGTGAGCTCTTGCTGGCCCTTGAAAATCCGGGGGAGATTGTGTAAATCTCGCGCCGGGCCATATCCATATCCGCAGCAGGTCTCCAAGGTGAACAGCCTCTGGCATGTTAGAACAATGTAGGTAAGGGAAGTCGGCAAGTCAGATCCATAACTTCGGGATAAGGATTGGCTCTAAAAGCTGGGTCGATCGGGCTGGGGTGCGAAGCGGGGCTGGGTACGTGCCACGGCTGGACGAGGCGCCGCCCCCTCACGGGGGCCAGTGCCAGGCCCTTCCTGTGGCTCGCCCCAGCTGTGGTGCCCATCGTCCTTCCATGGCAGGCGCGTGGCCTCGGTTGATGCCTAGCAGCTGACTTAGAACTGGTGCAGACCAGGGGAATCCGACTGTTTAAAACAAAGCATTGCCAAGGCCGCAGGTCAGTGTTGACGCGCTGTGACTTCTGCCCAGTGCTCTGAATGTCAAAGTGAAGACATTCAATGAAGCGCGGGTAAACGGCGGGAGCAACTCTTGGGGGGATGTGACTACAGTGTTTTTAAGGTTGTTGCTCTCTGACCGGTACCTTTGTGATCGTTTGCACGTATTTTTACCGATTAGAAAGTAAGGTCGAACCTCCACGTGGTTCCCCCTGGTAACGGCCTGTATGAGGAAGCTCTTGATGGAAGGCGATTTTAAATGGTTTTGTGCTTGTTTTAGTCTGGTCTTATCAATGTTCTTACCATCGATTTTATCTTTGGTTTTAACTTGATTTTACCAGTGCTATACGCCACTGGCTGTTTTTATTGTTTTCTCACGTCGCTTGAGCATTACTCGGACCAGGCCAGCAAATACCACCTTCACAAAAGATATGAGACGGCTGGTGAGCGTTCGGTCTGGTTGAAAACAAATTTGGCAGAGGCGATTATGGCCGATTCCAAAGTATTCGGATGGGTGGGAGACTGGGAGAATAACTGCCCCGCACGGTTGCTATTGGCGGCTCCATGCGCTAAATGTGTGAGCCAAAAATGGACTGGGCAATCTGTCTCGACTCAGACTCAGACGGAAGGGACTTTCAGAATTATTCCGGCAAGGCTGTCCTCGGGCAGGCACGAGATAGCTGTTAACATTGTCCAGAATAATCAAGGCATAATTCGAAGGGAAGAGCTTGTAGAGAGGGCCCCTCTACAGCCAAGTCCAGTTAACAGCCGGACAATTTTTAATTTGAATTTTAAGGGGCCTTATGTTTTTAGTCGATGTGGAGACTTAGAGAGTAACGAAGAGAGGTATGAAGGAAGAATTATTCGCCTGGTAATTAAAGAAACAGATAAATTAGAATTAATAATTAAATATCCTATAAAAGACTTTCAATGTAATTATTGCAATAATATCTATAATACCACAGGAATGTTTTGGAAACACTTAAAAATATGCAAAGGAATCAAATCAGTGAGGATTAGGTGCTGTAAGTGCGAATGGGAAGGGAACTATCAGGCAGTAGCGTGCCACTATCCTAAGTGTGTGAAGAGTGATAAGGCTAGTAGTAGTAATAGTACAAATAATAATGAAGAAGGTGGATTGGAAAAATCATACCAGTGTGAAGGATACCCGTTAAAACTTAAATCAGCCAGACGGTTGGGGCAACACGAAAGGCATGCACACCCCATCTTGAGAAATGAGAAAAGAAAAGAAGGTAAGACAGAGAGTAATGGTAAGATAGACAATAGAGAGGGAAACAAGAGGGGAGTGTGGTCTAAGGAAGAAGTGGAAAAGTTGAAACAACTAGAATTAGAGTTTAGTGGCTGTAAAAACATCAATAAGATTATAGCAGAGAGAATCGGTTCCAAAACCGTGAAACAAATCTCCGATAAAAGGAGACTATTGAATAAAAAGAGTAAAATTATCGATAATGATAAGGGTATAGAGTCAGAAGTGATCCTTAATGTTAATGATAACAATGAAATGGAAGACAGCGACCTGGTGTTAGATAGGGTTGTGGAGGATGAAAGTTTGAATAAACAGAGGGACCAGGGGAACACTAATATTATGGAGTATCAAGATTATAAGGGTAGGTCGATAACAGAATTGATACAAATTATCGAAGACGACCTGGGTAAGAATAAAGTTGTTAGCAAGGAACACGAGAATATCATGGATATGATAATGGATAAACTAGGAAAGAAAAAGGATGATGGTTCTGGTAAGAAGATAACTCATACTAAAAGAGTAAGTTTTAAGCTAAGGGATAGCGGGCAAAGAAAGAAGAAGGAAGATAACAAAGTCAAGAAAAGGTATAGTAAAAAGAAAGGAATATTTAATGAAATGCAAGTTCTATACAAAATTAAGAGGCAGTATTTAGCAAGAACCCTAATTAAGAGTAAATGTCCCCTGAGCAAGGAAGAGTTGGAGAAGTATTTTAAACAGAGATTAACAAATGTGAATGGAAATAATAATTTAAGGGGTTTTGCTAAATATAAAAGTCAAGGTGAGGGATCCTTGGGTGGCATTCTGACTGGTCCTGTGACTGTGGAAGACGTGGATCTAGCCGTAAAGGCGATGGACGTGAAAACCACTGCAGGGCCGGATAGGGTAACGCTTAGGGAAATAGTCAAACTATTTAATAAGGATAACTCATTATTTCCGCGACTATTTACCATTTGGTTAAAAACTGGTAAAATTCCAGACCAGTTAAAAATAAGTAGAACGGTTCTGATCCCTAAGGTGAGCAAAGAAGAAGAGTTAAAAGACATAAATAATTGGAGGCCGATTACTATAGGGCCAATTATGCTCAGGATCTTGACAAAAATCATAGTGAATAGTAAAGCGATAAATCTGAATAAAAGGCAGAAAGGATTTACGACCGGCATAGCAGGATGTGAGGAGAACATAAAAATCCTGGAAAATATCATGAAAGGTGCGAAAAAGAACAAGAGAAATTTAGCAGTAGTTTTTGTTGATTTGGCAAAAGCTTCTGATACCGTCGACCATAAACTTATTATAACATCATTGAAAAGACTCCAACTCCCGTTAATTTTTATTAAACTGATTACAAATTTATACGAGAATAATTTTACTCATGTGGAAGGTTTTAAATGTAAAACCGGAAACATTGAAATTTTAAGAGGAGTAAAGCAAGGTGACGCATTGTCACCGATCCTTTTTTATATTGTAATGGACCCATTAATTAGTACTATTGAGGAGAAGCAGAAGGGAATATTTTTAGGATTAGACGGAAACAGCTTCCACTGCGCAACATTAGCGTTCGCAGACGATATTGCTTTAATTAGTCAGTCTTATGAGGGTATGGTGTACAATTTAAAATTGGTCGAAAGCTTTTGTAATAATACGAGAATGGAAGTGAACATAAAGAAAACTAAAGGATTTTATCTTACGTATAGAAATAAGTCATTTAACGATATAACAAATTGGAAGATGAATGATGGGATTATACAATTCATAGAACCGGGAAACACGGATAAATACTTGGGAGCCAAAATAGATCCATGGGTTGGAGTCAGTCAAGCGGACTGGGAGAGCCAATTGGATGTCTGGATAGGAAATTTAAAAGAGCACCTCTTAAACCAGTACAGAAAATAGAACTTTAAAAAACATATTTTATTCCTAGATTGTATTTTTATCTAATTTTGTCGGAAGCTTCTATAAATTATCTTAACAAATTAGACAATATTATTAAAAGCACGGAGAAAGAGATTTTACACCTTCCACAATCCATCACGGATGGAGTGCTTTATGCTAAAGCCCGTGTTGGAGGCTTGGCGTTAAATAGACTGTCAACGTTTATTCCAATTTCGATTGTGCGGAAATCTGACGACG
>NW_028270174.1:0-141317 GCF_037043375.1 Chiloscyllium plagiosum
TCTCTTTTTCTCTCTCTTTTTCTCTTTCTCTCTTTTACTCTCTTTTTCTCTCTTTTTCTCTTCTCTTTTTCTCTCATTTTCTCTTTTTCTCCCTTTTTCTTTATTTTTCTCTTTTTCTCTCTATTTTTCTCTCTTTTTCTCTCTCTTTTTTCTTTTTCTTTCTCTTTTTCTCTTTTTCACTCTCTTTTTCTCTCTTTTTCTCTCTATTTTTCTCTTTCTCCCTTTTTCTCTCTCTTTTTCTTTCTCTCTTTTTCTCTCTCTTTTCTCTCTCTTTTTCTCTTTTTCTCTCTTACTCTCTTTTTCTCTCTCATTTTCTTTCTCTTTTTCTCTTTTTCACTCTCTCTCTCTTTTTCTCTTTTTCTCTCTCTTTTTCTCACTTTCCTCTATTACTCTGTCTTTTTCTCTTTTTCTCCCTTTCTCTTTTCTTTTTCTCTCTTTTTCTCTCTCTTTTTCTCTCTGTTTCTCTCTCTTGCTCTTTTTCTCTCTTTTTCTCTCTTTCTCTCTCTCTTTTTCTCTCTCATTTTCTCTTTTTCTCTCTTTCTCTCTTTTTCGCTCTCTTTTTCACTTTTTCTCTCTCTTTTTCTCTTTTTTGCTCTAATCTCTCTCTTTTTCTCTCTCTTTTTCTCTTTCTCTCTCTCTTTTTCTCTCTCTTTTTCTCTTTTTCTCTCTATTTTTCTCTTTTTCTCTCTCGTTTTCTCCCTTTTTCTTTTCTTTTTCTCATTTTCTCTGTTTCTCTCTCTTTCTCTTTTTCTCTCTTTTTCTCTCTTTCTTGCTCTCTTTTTCTCTCTTTTTCTCTCTCTTTTTCTCTCTTTTTCTCTCTTACTCTCTTTTTCTCTTTTTCTTTCTCTTTTCACTCTCTTTCTCTCTTTTTCTCTCTTTTCCTCTTTTACTCTGTCTTTTTCTCCCTTTTTCTTTTTTCTCTCTTTTTCTCTCTCTTTTTCTCTGTTTCTCTCTTGCTCTTTTTTTCTCTTTTTCTCTCTTTCTCTCTCTCTTTTTCTCTCTCTCTTTCTCTTTTTCTGTCTTTCCTCTCTTTTTCTCTCTCTTTTTATCTATCTTTTTCTCTCTTTTTCTCTCCTTTTCTCTCTCTTTTTCTCTCTTTTCCTCTCTCTTTTTCTCTTTTTCTTTCTCTTTTTCTCTTTTCACTCTCTTTTTCTCTCTCTCTTTCTCTTTTCTCTCTTTTACTCTCTTTCTCTCTCTCTTTCTCTTTTTCTTTATTTCTCTCTTTTCTCTCTTTTCTCTTTTTCTTTCTCTTTTTCTCTTTTTCTCTCTCTTTTTCTTTTCTCTCTTTTTCTCTCTCTTTTTCTCTTTTTCTCTCTTTTCTCTCTCTTTTACTTTCTCTTTTTCTCTTTTTCATTCTCTTTTTCTCTCTTTCTCTCTTTTTCTCTCTTTTTCTCTCTCTTTCTCTTCTCTCTTTTCTTTCTCTTTTCTCTCTCTCTTTTTCCTTTTTCTCTCTCTTTTTCTTCTCTTTTTCTCTTTCACTCTCTTTTTCTCTCCTTTTCTCTCTTTCTCTCTCTCTTTTTCTCTCTCTTTTTCTCTTTCTCTCTTTTACTCTCTTTTTCTCTCTTTTTCTCTCTTCTCTTTTTCTCTCATTTTCTTTTTCTCCCTTTTTCTTTTATTTTTCTCTTTTCTCTCTACTTTTCTCTCTTTTTCTCTCTCTCTTTTTCTCTTTTTCTCTCCTTCTCACTTTTTCTCTCTCTTTTCTCTCTCTTTTTCTCTCTCTTTTTCTCTCTCTTTTTTCTTTTTCTTTCTCTTTTCTCTTTTTCACTCTCTTTTTCTCTTTTTCTCTCTTTTTCTCTCTATTTTTCTCTTTCTCCCTTTTTCTCTCTCTTTTTCTTTCTCTCTTTTTCTCTCTCTTTTCTCTCTCTTTTTTCTCTTTTTCTCTCTTACTCTCTTTTCTCTCTCATTTTCTTTCTCTTTTTCTCTTTTTCACTCTCTTTCTCTCTTTTTTCTCTTTTTCTCTCTCTTTTTCTCACTTTTCCTCTTTTACTCTGTCTTTTTCTCTTTTTCTCCCTTTCTCTTTTCTTTTTCTCTCTTTTTCTCTCTCTTTTTCTCTGTTTCTCTCTCTTGCTCTTTTCTCTCTTTTTCTCTCTTTCTCTCTCTCTTTTTCTCTCTCATTTTCTCTTTTTCTCTCTCTCTTTCTCTTTTTCTCTCTTTCCTCTCTTTTTCTCTCTCATTTTCTCTGTCTTTTTCTCTCTTTTTCTCTCCTTCTCTCTTTTTTTCTCTCTTTTTCTCTCTCTTTTTCTTTCTCTTTTTCTCTTTTCACTCTCTTTTTCTCTCTCTTTTTCTCTCTTACACTCTTTTTCTCTCTCTTTTTCTCTTTTTCTTTCTCTTTTTCTCTTTTTCACTCTCTTTCTCTCTTTTTCTCTTTTTCTCTCTCTTTTTCTCACTTACACTCTTTTTCTCTCTCTTTTTCTTTTTCTTTCTCTTTTTCTCTTTTTCACTCTCTTTCTCACTTTTTCTCTCTCATTTTCTCTCTCGTTTTCTCTTTTTCTCTCTCTCTTTCTCTTTTTCTCTCTTTTCTCTTTTCTCTCTCTTTATCTCTCTCTTTTCTCTCCTTCTCTTTTTCTCTCTCTTTTTCTCTTTTTCTTTCTCTTTTTCTCTTTTCACTCTCTTTTTCTCTCTCTCTTTCTCTTTTTCTCTATTTCTCTTTTTCTCTCTCTTTTTCTCTTTTTCTTTCTCTTTTTCTCTTTTTCTCTCTCTCTTTCTCTCTCTTTTTCTCCCCTTTCTCTCTTTTTCTCTCTCTTTTTCTCTCTTTCTCTCTTTTTCTCTCTCTTTTTCTTTCTCTTTTTCTCTTTTTCATTCTCTTTTTCTCTCTTTCTCTCTTTTTCTCTCTTTTTCTCTCTCTTTTCTCTTTCTCTCTTTTCTTTCTCTTTTTCTCTCTCTTTTTCTCTTTCTCTCTTTTACTCTCTTTTTCTCTCTCTTTTTCTCTCTTCTCTTTTTCTCTCTCATTTTCTCTTTTTCTCCCTTTTTCTTTTATTTTTCTCTTTTTCTCTCTCCTTTTCTCTCTTTTTCTCTCTCTTTTTCACTCCCTTTCTCTCTTTTTCTCTCTCTTTTTCTCTTTTTGTCTCTTTTTCTCTATCTTTTTCTCTTTTTCTTTCTCTTTTTCACTCTCTTTTCTCTCTTTTCTCTCTTTTTCTCTCTCTTTTTCCCTTTCTCTTTTTCTCTCTCATTTTCTCTCTTTTTCTCTTTTTCTCTCTTTTTCTCTCTTCTCCCCTTTTTCTCTCATTTTCTCTTTTTCTCCCTTTCTCTTTTATTTTTCTCTATTTCTCTCTCTTTTTCTCTCTTTGTCTCTCTTTCTCTCTTTGTCTCTTTTTCTCGCTTTGTCTCTTTTTCTCCCTTTTTCTCTCTATTTTTCTCTTTTTCACTCTCTTTTTCTCACTTTCTCTCTTTTTCTCTCTCTTTTTCTCTCTCATTTTCTCTTTTTCTCTCTTTCTCTCTTTTTCGCTCTCTTTTTCACTTTTTCTCTCTCTTTTTCTCTTTTTTGCTCTAATCTCTCTCTTTTTCTCTCTCTTTTTCTCTTTCTCTCTCTCTTTTTCTCTCTCTTTTTCTCTCTATTTTTCTCTTTTTCTCTCTCGTTTTCTCCCTTTTTCTTTTCTTTTTCTCTGTTTCTCTCTCTTTCTCTTTTTCTCTCTTTTTCTCTCTTTCTTGCTCTCTTTTTCTCTCTTTTTCTCTCTCTTTTTCTCTCTTTTTCTCTCTTTTTCTCTCTTACTCTCTTTTTCTCTTTTTCTTTCTCTTTTTCACTCTCTTTCTCTCTTTTTCTCTCTTTTCCTCTTTTACTCTGTCTTTTTCTCCCTTTTTCTTTTTTTCTCTCTTTTTCTCTCTCTTTTTCTCTGTTTCTCTCTTGCTCTTTTTTTCTCTTTTTCTCTCTTTCTCTCTCTCTTTTTCTCTCTCTCTTTCTCTTTTTCTGTCTTTCCTCTCTTTTTCTCTCTCTTTTTCTCTATCTTTTTCTCTCTTTTTCTCTCCTTTTCTCTCTCTTTTTCTCTTTTCCTCTCTCTTTTTCTCTTTTTCTTTCTCTTTTTCTCTTTTCACTCTCTTTTTCTCTCTCTCTTTCTCTTTTCTCTCTTTTCCTCTCTTTCTCTCTCTCTTTCTCTTTTTCTTTATTTCTCTCTTTTTCTCTCTTTTCCTCTTTTTCTTTCTCTTTTTCTCTTTTTCTCTCTCTTTTTCTTTTTCTCTCTTTTTCTCTCTCTTTTTCTCTTTTTCTCTCTTTTCTCTCTCTTTTTCTTTCTCTTTTTCTCTTTTTCACTCTCTTTTTCTCTCCTTTTCTCTCTTTCTCTCTCTCTTTTTCTCTTTCTCTCTTTTACTCTCTTTTTCTCTCTTCTCTTTTTCTCTCATTTTCTCTTTTTCTCCCTTTTTCTTTTATTTTTCTCTTTTTCTCTCTACTTTTCTCTCTTTTTCACCCCCTTCTCTCTTTTTCTCTTTTTGTCTCTTTCTGGGGATGGTGAATTATTGTAGGCACTGGATTCCTGACCTTCTTGAGATTGATGCACCTCTCAGGGAGGCTTCTTCTCCGAAACAACCATTGAAAGTACAGTGGACAGCTGAAATGACACAAGCTTTTGAAGAGTTAAAGTCAAGACTGAGTTCTGCGCACACCATGGGTCTTCCAGATTGCTCGTTGATGTTCCATCTTTTTGTTACTGAGAAGAAGGATAAGCTTCCGGCATTCTGACACAGATGCATGGGGATCTCAGGCGCCCTGTAACGTTTTACTCTGTACAGTTACCACCTATTGTGAGAGGAATGCCACATGTTTGCGAGCTGTGGCGGCTGCCTCCATAACGGTTGAAAAGTCTACCCCCCCCCCCCCTCCCCCTTTGTGCTGGATCATCCACGAACAATTTTTGTTCCACAATTGGTTTCCCTGCTGTTAAATTCCACAGCAACCCCACGTTTTACTGCATGCAGGCATACGGGCTATGAGGTAATCCTACTATCCTGTCCCAATCTTACATTGCGCCGCGCCCCAGCCCTGAAGCCTGCAAACTTACTTCCTGCTCTCTGACAGCTGACCATGATTGTTTGCATATTGTCCATGAGATCGCCAGCCCTTGTCTCGATCTTTCTGAGACCCTTTGGATAACCCTGATATGGTCCTTTTCACCAATGGGTCTTCCTTTCGACACTCCGACCCTCAGACACTAGCAGGCTATGTGATGTGTATACCTCCGGAAGGCCGCTGCACTCCCTCACAGTACTTGTGCGCTGGCAGCTGAATAGTTTGCATTCTAGCCGCTGGCAAATCTGTCAATATTTATATAAACTCTCGCGACGCTTTCGGAGTGGTTCATGATGTCAGCACCCTCTGGTAACATAGAGGCTTCGGTATTTCTTTGGGAAACCCCTTACAACATGGCCAGCTTTTTAACAATCTTTTCTTAGCCATCCTGCTTCCCTCCACAATAGCGGTCATTAACAGCCCGTACAGCTGCCGGGGATCCTGTCACCCGTGGTAATGCTTTTGCTGACAGGTGGCCTGTATGGCCGCTACAGCCCACAACATGGGCTACAAACCCTCCAGGAGCCGCGGGTGAGCGAAGGAAGAAGCAGCGAGGGGTCCAGAATAGTGAAGGTAGCGGTAATGGTGAGGGCAAGTAAACGCAAACAGAAACCGTTAGGATCGAGCATATAATGATGATGAATCGCCAGGTGTAAGGGGCTCAAACGAACAGGGAAGGTCGCAGAGACGGGCATGCATGGAGGATAAATCGCTCAGTGGCCGGGGGTTTTGAGGATGATAGGAATAAAAGGTATAACGTCTGGGAGGAAAAGCTGAGACTGCTGAAATGTCAGCGAGATTTCAGCAGAGGGTCCCCTTGTCTAACATAGCGATGACCAGTAAGGGTAACGTTGGTTTCTTTATTCAAGTGTGAATCCGCAAGCGCAGAATATGACGAGTCGTGAGTGCAGAGCTGAGTAGCCATGTAATGGAAGTCTCAAAAGGGGGCGGCCAATCAACAGGACCTAGTGCAGAAAAGAGGCACAATCAAAAAGCGAGCGAACCGAGAGGGCAGGTGCAGTGCGTGGCAGTGGAGTGTCAATCGAAATTCTAAAACAAGACCCTGAGGGGAACAGTGGATAGAAGCGTTTAATTTATAGAGGGTTTCACAGCCTAGTAAAGCAACTGGACAGGAAGGGGAAATGATAGCCGAATCGGGAACGGTGACAGGTCCGATGGTAACATGGATCGTATCAGAGAAGGGCTCAACCATGGGTATACCGGAGACACCCACAGTATGGACAGAATCGGAACTGAGGGGTAGAGCCACAGAGGGAGGTGCTGAAGAGCAAGTTGCCCCGGAATCCACCAAAACCGGAAAGGCATGCCCCCACCCCCCTCTCCTCCCATCCCCACTGTCATCAAACAGATCCTCACCAGGCCTTTGGCTACAATGAGTTCGCTCTTCATCACTGTCCTCATCACTAATCCCACCTTTTACCTCTGCCTCAATTTTAGATCGACTTTGGCTTTGTATTGGAGAAAGTGAGGGCTGCAGATGCTGGAGATCAGAGCTGAAAATGTGTTGCTGGAAAAGCGCAGCAGGTCAGGCAGCATCCAAGGAACAGGAGAATCGACGTTTCGGACATAAGCCCTTCTTCAGGAAGGGCTGAAGAGTTTCCTGAAGAAGGGCTCATGCCCGAAACGTCAATTTTCCTGTTCCTTGGATGCTGCCTGACCTGCTGCGCTTTTTCAGCAACACATTTTCAGCTTTGGCGTTGTATTGCCAGCTTCTGAAGTTCAAACTCTTTCACCCTCCTCTCTCATTATCCCTTTCTTCTACTTTTAATCATTATTCAAAATGTTTCATTTCCTTTTCATAGTCAAGCTATTTTAATTCTTTTGTTCTTTGTTCTGCTACAATTATCTCTCTCTTTCTTCTTTTTTTCCCCCTAATTCAAGCTGTTTCATTTGCAATTGAGTTTTGGTTATTTCCAATTACTCTGACTGCATTCTTGGTAATTGTAAACGCTAAGTTATTGTGGAAATTCTCTTCTCTGTCATCACAGGCACAGATATTCTCAACATCAGCTTATCTGCCAATTCCGAAAGGTTTATCTTACTCACTTCCATACAGAACATAACAGCGCAGTACAGGCCCTTCGGCCCTCAATGTTGCGCCGCCCTACCATACTAATCTGAAGCCCATCCCACCTACACTATTCCATGTACGTCCAAATGCTTGTCCAATGACGACTTAAATGTACTTAAACTTGGCGAATCTACTACCGTTTCAAGCAAAGCAATCCTTACCCTTACTACTCTGAGTAAAGAAACTACCTCTGACATCTGTCCTATATCTATCATCCCTCAATTTAAAGCTATGCCCCCTCGTGCTCGCCGTCACCATTCTTGGAAAAAGGCTCTCCCTGTCCACCCTATCTAACCCTCTGATTATCTTCTATGTCTCTATTAAGTCACCTCACAACGTTCTTCTCTAACGAAAACAGCCTCAAGTCCCTCAGTCGTTCCTCGTAAGACCTTCCCTCCATACCAGGCAACATCCTAGTAAATTTCCTCTGCACCCTTTCCAAATCTTCCACATCCTTCTTATAATGTGGTGACCAGAACTGTACACAATACTCCAAGTGCGGTCGCACTAGAGTTTTGTACAGCTGCAGCATGACCTCATGGTTCCAGAACCTGATCCCTCTATTAATAAAAGCTAAAACACTGTATGCCTTCTTAACAACCCTGTCAACCTGGGTGGCAACTTTCAAGGATCTGTGTACCTGGACATAGATCTCTCTGCTCATCTACACTACCAACAATCTTACCATTAGCCCAGTACTCTGCGTTCCGATTACTCCGACCTAACACTTGTCCGTATTAAACTCCATTTGCCACCTCTCAGCCCAGCTCTGCATCTCTGTAACCTACAACATCCTTCGTCAGTATCCACAACTCCACCGACCTTAGTGTCATCTGCAAATTTACTAACCCACCCTTCTACGCCCTCATCCAGGTCGTTTATAAAAATGACGAACAGCAGTGGACCCAACACCAACCCTTGCGGTACACCACTGGTAACTGGACTCTAGAATGAACATTTCCCATCAACCACCACCCTCTGTCTTCTTTCAGCAAACCAACTACTGATCCAAACTGCTATATCTCCCACAAACCCATTCCTCTGCATTTTGTACAATAGCCTACTGTGGGGAACCTTATTGAACGCCTTGCTGAAATCCATATACACCACATCAACCGGTTTACTCTCATCTACCTGTTTGGTCACCTTCTCAAAGAACTCAATAAGGTTTGTGAGGCACGACCTACCCTTCACAAAACCGTGCTGACTATCCCTAATCAAATTATTCTTTTCTAGATGATTATAAATCCTAACTCTTATAACCTTTTCCAACACTTTACCAACAACTGAAGTAAGGCTGACTGGTCTATAATTACCAGGATTGTCTCTACTCCCCTTCTTGAACAGGGGAACCACATTTGCTATCCTCCAGTCTTCTGGCACTATTCCTGTAGACAATGACGATTTAAAGATCAATGCCAAAGGCTCGGCAATCTCCTCCCTGACTTCCCAGAGGATCCTAGAATAAATCCCATCCGGCCCAGGGGACTTATCTATTTTCACACTCTGCAGGATTTCTAATACCTCTTCCTTGTGAACCTCAATCACACCTAGTCTAGTAGGCTGTATCTCAGTAATCTCCTCGACAACATTGTCGTTTTCTAGAGTGAATACTGTTGAAAAATATTCATTTTGTGCTTCCCCTATCTCCTCTGACTCCACACACAACTTCCCACTAGTATCCTTGATTGGCCCTAATCTTACTCTCGTCATTCTTTTATTCCTTAAATACCTATAGGAAGTCTTAGGGTTTACCCTGATCCTATCCTCCAACAACTTCTCATGTCTCCTCCTGGCTCGTCTGAGCTCTCTCTTTAGGTCTTTCCTGGCTACCTTGTAACCCTCAAGCACCCTAACAGAGCCTACACATCTCATTCTAACATAAGCCACCTTCTTCCTCTTGACCAGACATTCCACTTCCTTCGTAAACCACGTCTCCTGCGCTCTACAGCTTCCTCCCTGCCTGACAGGTACATACTTATCTAGGACACATAGTAGCTTTTCCTTGAATAAGCTCCACATTTCTAATGTGCCTATCCCCTGCAGTTTCCTTCCCCATTCTATGCTTCCTAAATCTTGCCTAATCGCATCGTAATTGCCTATCCCCCAGCTGTAACTCTTGCCCAGCGGTACACACCTATCCCTTTCTATCAACAAAGTAAACATAACAGAATTGTGATCGCTATCACCAAAGTGCTCACCTACTTCCAAATCTAACACCTGGCCAGGCTCATTACCCAGTACCAAATCTAATATGGCTTCGCCCCTTGTCAACCACTCCAAATGATTTCTTCAGACCCAGTAATGCTTAGCTGATGAAAGAGCCATTATTACACAAAGGCACAGCCTATTTAAACAAACAGAACGCAACCCCAACTGAAAAGAGAATACCAAAATTCACCCTTCCCTGTCTTTGTATCCAATAATCCTAAACCAAACCTGAAATTACAGAATTTGATCCCAAGAAGAGTCCCCAACTTCTTATGAATCAGACAAAACCCCCTCAGAATATATCAAGGAGATAAGCTAAACCCTGACTTTTATCTTAGTTAAGGGCAAGCATAAGGTGGTGTTCCAGATGTGATTTGATTGGTCAAACTACTAGGTTTTAAGAAAACACACTTTATTCTTACACCACAGTTAAAATACAAACAAAAAAAGCACTTTTAACGCTATTGAAATACTTAACAAAAGAATATATTATTCAACTACTAATCACCAACTTTTCCAAGCATTCTTGGAACACATCCTCAGTAAAGGCAAACTCAGCAAAATAGACTTTCTCATGTGATATCTCCAGATCAGGGAAAAGGAACTCTGAAAGATATGATTTAGCAGCCTAAAAACTCCTCAAACTTTTAGCTATAGCAGAGAGAGAGAAATACTCAGCAGCTTCAACAGCCAACTCCCCAAACCCCCCAAATTCAATTGAAAGCAAAACTAAAACCCTGGCTATATGTAAGCCTGACTCCACCCACTCATGCTTCTTCAAATTTAAAAAAAACTCGAACATCAAGCTGATTATCCACTCCTTCTGAACCACATTCTGTCACCACTGCCCACCTCTCTCTGCAAGAGAAAAAGCACAGAACAAATCCCTGGGAAAGGCACAGATCATTACACCTGCCCCATGGGCAAGATTGAGCTATGATGACAGCGTCTGGGATATTGATCGTAAGGCATAATTTCATGAGTATGACCATTCAGGCTGTTGCTTGATTAGTCAGTGAGACAGCTTTTCCAATTTTGGCACTAGTCCCCAGCTGTTCAGGAGGACATTTCAGGGTCACGAGGACTGAGTTTGTTATTGTCACTTCTGTTACTTATGCTTTGGCTACTTGATATGACCGAGTGGCTTGCTGAGCCACTTCAAGTGTCAACCACATTGTTGTATATGTGGAGTCAACATATTGGCCAGACTAGGTTAAAACAGCAGAATGCTTTCCCTGTAGAACTATGTGAACTTTATGGATTTTATGGCAATTATTTCATAATCATTAGATGAGTAATTTCAGACCAGACTGAACTCTGGTTTTCAATATAATGGTTATAAGATCAGGTCAGAGGCTAGGAATACTTTGGTGAGTCAGGAGGTCAGTTACTCACTGAAGTCTACCTACAATCTACAAGGAATATGTATGGGAGTGATGGAATACTCCCCATTTACCTAGATGAGTGCAACTCCAAAAGCACTCATGAAGCTTGACTCCATCCAAGTCAAAGTAGCCTGTTTGATTGGGACCACACCCACACCCACTTGCCGTACCTACTGATACTTAGTAGCAGCATTGTGTACTATTTACCAGATCTATAGCAGAAATTCACTGAGGCCCTTTAGACTCTACCTTCCAAACCCATCATCTAGAAGGGCAAAGTGTAGTAGATACATGGGAACATCACCATCTGCAGGTAGTCAAATGACTTAGTATCCTGACTTGCAAAATGTGTCACTGTTCCTTCATGGTTACTGCGTCAAAATTCTCGAATCCCACCCCACCACATCCCAAATGCACTGAGAGTGTACCTACAGCACATAGAGATGTACAGCATGGAAACAGACCCTTCAGTCCAATTCGTCCATGCCGACCAGATATCCCAACCCAATCTAGTCCCACCTGCCAGCACCCAGCCAGTATCCCTCCAAATCCTTCCCATTCATATACCCATCCAAATGCCTCTTAAATGTTGCAATTGTACCAGACTCCACCACTTCCTCTGGCAGCTCATTCCATACATGTACCACCCTGTGTGTGAAAAAGTTGCCCCGTAGGTCTCTTTTATATCTTTCCCCTCTCACCCTAAACCTATGCCCTTTAGTTCTGGACTCTCTGATCCCAGGACAAAGACTTTGCCTATTTACCCTATCCATGCCCCTCAATTTTGTAAACCTCTATAAGGTCACCCCTCAGCCTCTGACACTCCAAAAAAAAACAGCCCCAGCCTGTTCAGCCTCTCCCTATAGCTCAAATCCTCCAACCCTGGCAACATCCTTGTAAATCTTTTCTGAACCCTTTCAAGTTTCACAACATCTTTCTGATAGGAAGGAGACCAGAATTGCATGCAATATTCCAACAGTGGTCTAACCAATGTCCTGTACAGCCGCAACATGACCTCCCAACTCCTGTACTCAAAGTAGCAGATCAAGGCAGCAGCTCACCACCAGTTTCTCAAGGTGGTAATAGGCAACTAAGGACAGGCAATAAATGTTGGCCAGCCAACACTGCCCATGTCACATGAGTGAATAAAAAAATTGTAAGTGGATGTAAATATGATAGCAGGACAGCACAATAGCAAATGGAATTTAACTTAAGTCATTGAATCAAGGGATGACCATCACCAGGCAAACAAGAATATGTCACCATTGCAAAAATCAAATGGACAGAGAGAAAAGGGATTTTAACCCCATCGACTTCTGATTTTCAGAATTTTGTTTATTTTGTCTGCATTGTTTGGTGCTTGTAAAGAATATTATTTGCCTTTTGTCGGTCTTGGTCATAATTGGCGGGTTACATGTTCGAGGTTTGAAAGGGTATAGCTTAAAGTGAAAAATTAAAAATCCTTTCCTTTCATAGTTCTTGTTAAAGTTGAGAACTTTACAATAAATTTTCACTGCTACTGAAACAATCTGATGTGGTTTGCTTTTTTCCTGGGTAACAAAGTCATGCAGACTGGGCTTTGGTGGTCTCACTTGGAATTCTTATATATCAGTGATAACCGATGGAGCAGTGAAACAAAATTAATTGGCACATTCTTCCCAGTTAAGTCATGTCGACCAGTTTCCATATAGTTCTAAAGAGGACTTTTGGAGGGGGAGGGAGGGGATGTTTATGTGCATCAGTCTTTAAAAGGTGGCAGGACACACAGAGAATAGTTAGTAAAGCAAATGGAATCTACGTTTTCATTATTAAACAGCAAAGTTATGCTGAACCTTTGTAAAGCCCTGATTAGGCCTATAAAAAGCATTAGGTAAAAACAATGACTGCAGATGCTGGAAACCAGATTCTGGATCAGTGGTGCTGGAAGAGCACAGCAATTCAGGCAGCATCCGAAGACCTATAAAAAGCATTCACTGCTATTAAACACCCTTCAGGAAAGGCATTTCTTTGAGATGGTGAAAAGGAGGTTTATTAAATGGTACCAAGGATGAGCAGTTTTAGATAAAACAGTAGGTTGGTGAAGTTACAGCAAAGGAGATAGAGGGGAGATTTGAATTAAGTGTACATCATGCTATGTTCACATGAAGTAGATAAGCTGTTCCCATTATTGATGCTACCTAATGTGGAAATAGATGTAAAGTTTTGGGCAGGAGAAACAAGTATGGATGATTGTGGGAGGAACTTTATTTCTACACACGTGGTATAAGCATGGAGCTTGCTGCATACCAAGGTGGTAGGAGCAAAGATGATTGAATTATTTCAAAGGAAAAATAGATGGATTAAGTGGTATTGACAGGAAGAGGCTAAATTCACTTTTACACAATGACAGGCTACTCAATTCAAACGACATTTCCAGAAAATTGCTGAGGTCTCAACATTCTATTGTTAAATAATCCATCATTCAAAAGATGAGCGGGGATGAAAGCCATAACTAAATCTGTAATATCCAGAAATGCCAAGTGAAAAAGAAAACTTTTAGTCCCTTGCATTCACTTTTATCTCTAGAGCTGGCTCATATATTGGAAGTGGCAAAATACAGACTAACTACATTATCACCGCTCAAAACCACATCAAATTTTTAATGTATGTTTTTCTTGGGTACAGTAATTAAGGTCATGTGCAATTTTGTTCTTTTTGATTTAAACATATGTAGAGAGATTTCTGGTGCAAGTCTTAGCAAATGTTAAGATTCTCCAGTCCCAGCATTCACTAATTAGAAATTAGAGTAAATTATACAAAGTATACAGTAACTATTTACTACAAAAGCTTCAAGTGCAGATCATGTGCAAAAAGTATTGATTTTCCAAACTCAAATTTGTTAAAATAATAATTTCTTTAGATTGAAGAAGTTTCTACATCACAAGCGAATATGACCAGATAGTGCTTTAGTAAAAATATTACATCAAAAGAATATGATGAAAAGGAATTCAAGGCAGAAATGGAAAACTTGTGTGCACATTGACTCCTCAGTAGATCACCAGCTGGGCAATGAGTTCCTTGGTATCTTGTATGCTTGTTGGTATTTGTGATCCATCTTCAGCAACGTGGGTTCCAATGAGGAAAAGCTTCCTTTTATCACCTAACTTTTCAAGGGAAAGCTGCTCATGGATTTCTGAAATAGTGCAGGCTCCTTTAATATCCTATAAAGACACAATAACATCTAATCTTACAGACAAGTAATTATCCCCTTTAACATTTTATTACAGATTCTTGAATTCTTTGGTAATTTCCAGAAACGGAGACACAAAACAGATAAAAATGTTAAACCAGAGTGGTGAAATTAAGAGCAAACATGTTGAATAACAGATGACCAAGTCTCAAAGTATGTAGCAGCAATTCATATAATGTTACAGTCAGATGTATAGCATAGAAACAGGCCCTTCGATCCAACTCATCCATGCCAACCAGATATCCTAAATAAATCTAGTCCTATTGCCAGCATTTGGCCCAAATCCCTCTAAACCGTTCCTATTCATATGCCCATCCAGATGTCTTTTAAACATTGTAATTGTACAAGCCTCCACTACTTCCTCAGGCACCAGGAGGAAAAGGTGTGAAAAAGTTAAATCTCTTATAAATCTTTCCCCTCTCAACTTAAACCTATGCCCCCAAGTTTTGGACTTCCCCACCCCAGAGAAAATGCCTAGTCTAATTACCCTATCCACACCCCTCATGATTTTATAAACCTCTACAAAGTCATCCTCAGCCTGTCACTCCAGAATAAACATTCCCAGGCTGTGGTGCTGGCTCGAAGGGCCAAATGGCCTACTCCTACATCTATTGTCTATTCAGTCTCTCCCTATAGCTCAAACCATCCAACCCTAGACTTGAAGTGAAATAGCAGAGGCAGTAGCTGTGCAAACTCACTGCTGGTTCAGTGTAGGTTTCTTTCTCAGTTTGAATCACTTCCCATGTGGTCACTGCCACTGACTTTGTCTGCTTTCTTTCTTTTTTTAAAGTGCCCATTATTTTGATTTTCAGCCCCCCAAGGTTCCAAAACAAATCAATAGCTTATAACACAGTAACTACTGCTCCCAGAATTTGAGGAAATCAACTCTGACACTGAAAATAATGTCAAAAAAGAAACTGCTCTTACAGCCACATTTTTTCCTGTCCTCTATCTTGAATTATCCAGAAACTTTCTCTTATCCATATTTTTCCACTATTTGGTGCAAAGTAGATTAATCAAATTGATAATTTTCCTGTTCATTAACAAAATTTCCAAAATCATGTTGACAAACTCTGATCAAGCCATTTCCTTTACAATTCACCTGAGTATGCATGCCATCAAGGTCCACTTACCAGAGTTCCACTTTATTCAGCATTATTTCTCAGTTAATTACTCTCACAGCTTCTGATCTACTCATTCATATCCACCTTTACATTTCTTTGTAAAGTTTTAAGCAAACACACTTTTAGTACGTCACTCCTTCATCCTCTTTAAAAAAAGTTTTTTTAATTGGTCCTACCCAAGCTTTCTTACAAAGGGAAATTTTGGCAATCATTAAAGTTGTAGATTTACTAGAATAATACTTGAATGTAAAGGTTTATGTTTGAGAGGAGATACTAAATAAGCCATGGAATTTGAAAGGTTAGAAGTTCATTTGATTAACAGTTTCAAGAAATTAAGGAGAATACAGCATATAATCGGGAGAAACCATTTAGAACAATAAAACAATATTTCTAAGAATAAAATGTTGTGAATTCAACCAGGGATTTGGCTATTTTGGATCTGGTAATGGTGTAATTAGGCAGGTTCAATAAAAGGAGGAGCAAATTACTGCAGATACTGGAATCTGTACTAAAAACAACAAATGCTGGAGATCACAGTGGGTCAGACAGTATCCATGGAGACAAGGAAAACTTCAGCTCTGATGAAGTGTCATACAGACTCGAAATGTTAGCTTGCTCTCTCTCCATGGATGTTGTCTGACCCACTGTGATCTCCAGCATTTGTGTTTTTTTCAGTACAGGTTCTATAAATGATCTCAGAGTAGAAGGTAGCCCTAGGAAACAGTGGCCATAACTTCAAATTTAGCATTCAGTTGGGGAGGAAAGAACTTGGGTCAGAAAACACTATTAATCTTAAATAAGGGTAATTACATAAGGATGAGGGCAGAGTTGGCTTGAGTGGACTGGGAAAGGTGTTTAGCAAAAAAAATTTAGGACAATGGCAAATGATTAAGAAGATGGTTTATGACTCACTGCAAAGATATATTTCAGGTAGGGATGAGGATTCTATGTATTGGATAAACCAACCACGGTTAACCAATGGAATTAAAAGGATAGTTTCAAATTATAGAGTTGTGGAGATACACAGAACAGAAACAGACCTTCCGGTCCAATCTGTTCTGTGAACAATTATTCTAAATGAATCTGGTCACATTTGGCCCATATCTCTCAAAACCCTTCCTATTCATATACCCATCTAGATGCATTTTAAATGCTGCAATTGTACCAGTCTCCACCAGCTCTTCTGGCAACTCATTCCATACATAGAGTCATAGAGATGTACAGCATGGAAACAAGCCCTTCGGTCTAACTCGCCCATGCCGACCAGATATCCTAAACTAATCTAGTCCCATTTGCCAGCACTTGGCCCATATCCCTCCAAACCCTTCCTATTCACATACCCATCCAGATGCCTTTTAAATGTTGCAATTGTACCAGCCTCCACCACTTCCTCTGGCAGCTCATTCCATACACACACCACTCTCCGCGTGAAAAAGTTGCCCCTTCGGTCCCTTTTATATTTTTCCTCTTCTCACCCTAAACCTATGCCCGCTATTCTGGACGCCCACACTCCAGGGAATTGTGTATTTATCCTATCCATGTTCCTCTTGATTTTATAAACCTCTAAAGTCATCCCTTAGCCTCCGACACTCCAGGAAAAATAGCCCCAACCTATTCAACCTCTTCCTACACCTCAAGTCCTCGAATCCTGGCAACATCCTTGTAAATCTTTTCTGAATCCTTTCAAGTTTCACAACATCCTTCTGGTAGGAAGGAGACCTGAACTGCTTGCAATATTCCAACAGTGGCCTAACCAACGTCCTGTACAGCGCAACATGACCTCCCAACTCCTGTACTCAATACTCTGACCAATAAAGGAAAGCATACCAAGCGCTTTCTTTCTATCCTATCTACCTGCGACTCTGTTTTCAAGGAGCTATGAATCTGCACTCTAAGGTCTCTTTGTTCAGCAGCACTCCCTAGGACCTTACCATTAAGTGTATAAGATCTGACTTGATTTGCTTTTCCAAAATGAAGCACCTCACGTTTATGTAAATTAAACTCCATCTACCACTCCTCAGCCCATTGGCCCATCTGATCAAGATCCCATTGTACTCTGATGTAACCTTCTTCGCTGTCCACTACACCTCCAACTTTGGGGTCTCCTGTAATACCTTCTACATTCACATCCAAATCATTTATATAAATGACGAAAAGTAGTGGACTCAGCACTGATCCTTGTGGCAGTCCACTGGTTACAAGCCTCCAGTCTGAAAAGCAACCCTCCACTACAACCCTGTCTTCTACCTTGAAGTCAGTTCTGTATCCAAAATGTCTGGTTTTCCCTGTATTCCATGAGATCTAACCTTGCTAACCAGTCTCCCATGGGGAATCTTGTCGAGCGCCTTACCTGTAATCCATATAGATCACGTCTTCTGCTTTGCCCTCATCAATCCTTTTTGGTTACTTCTTCAAAAGAAAATTCAATCAAGTTCGAGAGACATAATTTCCCATGCACAAAGCCTTGCTGACTATCCCTAATCTGTCCTGTCCCTCAGGATTCCCTCCAACAACTTGCGCATCACCAACATCAGGCTTACCGGTCTACAGTTATGTGACTTTACCTTACCACCTTTCTTAAATAGAGGTAGCACGTTAGCCAACCTCCAGTCTTCCAGCATCTCACCAATGTGAGGACGATACAAATATCTCAGCAAAGTGCCCTGCAACCACTTCTCTAGCTTCACAGACCTGATCAGGTCCTCGGGACATCTCCACCTTTATACATTTCAAGATATCCAGCACCATCACCTCTGTAATATGGACATTTTCCAAGCTATCACTATCTATTTCCCTACATTCTATATCTTCCATGTCCTTCTCCACAGTGAACACTGATGCAAAATACTTGTTTAGTATCTCCCCCATCTCCTTTGACTCCACACATAGGTTGTCTTGCTGATCTTTGAGGGGCCCTATTCTCTGAGGAGAAAGTGAGGACTGCAGATGCTGGAGATCAGAGCTGAAAATGTGTTGCTGGAAAAGCGCAGCAGGTCAAACAGCATCCAAGGAACAGGAGAATCGACGTTTCGGGCATAAGCCTGAAGAAGGGCTTATGCCCGAAACATGCTCCTGTTCCTTGGATGCTGCCTGACCTGCTGCGCTTTTCCAGGGGCCCTATTCTCTCCCTAGTTACCCTTTTGTCCTTAATGTATTTGAAAAAACCCTTTGGATTCTTCTTAATCCTATTTGCCAAAGCTATGTCCCCTTTTGCCCTCCTGATTCCCACTTAAAGTATACTTTATACTCTAAGGATTCACTCAACCTCTCTTGTCTATACCAGACATATTCTTCCTTCTTTTTCTTTACCAAATGCAGCACCCTCTGCATGAAAGATTTGTCCCTTTGGTTTCTTTTAATTCTTTCCTCTCTCACCTTAAACCTATGACCTTAAGTTTTGGATTCCTCTACCCTGGGGAAAAGATCTTCACTATTCACCTTATTCATGGTGAATAAACACAGTATTCCAAAAGTGGCCTAACCAATGTCCTATACAGCCGCAACATGACCTCTCAACTCCTATATCAATGCACTGACCAATTAAGACAAGCATACCAAACACCTCCTTCACTACCCTTTCTCCCTGCAACTCCACTTTCAAGTGACTATGAACCCGCACCCCAAAGTCCTTTTGTTTGGCAACACTTTCCAGGATCTTACCATTAAGTGCCTAAATCATGCCCTGATTTGCCTTTCAAAAACTAAATCTAAATTTAATTTATATTTAGTTTAACTTATTTAAATTAAACACCATCTGCCACACCGCAGTCCATTTGCCCATCTGATTACAGTCCTGTTGTACTCTGACATAACCTTCTTCACTCTCCACCACACCGCCAATTTTGGTGTCATCTGCAAACTTACTAACCATACCTCCAATATTCACATCCAAATAATTTACATAAACGACAAGAAGTAGACCAGCATCAGTCCTTGCGGCACAGGCCTCCAGTCCATAGAGCAACCCTCCACCATCACTCTTAGTTTTGAGCCATTTTTGTATCCAACTGGCTAGCTCTCTCTCTATATTCCATGTGATCTAATTTTGCTAACCAGTCTACCATACGGAACCTTGTCAATCGCCTTACTGAAGTCCATACAGACAACATCCACTGCTCCACTTCCAACAATCATCTTCGGCATTTCTTCAAAACATTCAGTAGAAAGGAAAACATACAACGTGGCAACGCTTAGTGAATTTCTACATGAATATGTAAACCAGAGTACTGGGAGAGTTTAAAACCAACAAAAGATCGCCAATAATAAAATGGAAACAAACAATAAATGAGAGCAATTAGCAAGTAGCATAAAAACAGACAGTAAGCACTTCTATTCATATTTATATATCTAAAGAAAAGTCAAAGTGAATATAGGTCGCTTCGACAACAAGGCTGGAGAAAGAATTGAGAATAAAGAAATGGGCAGAGTTGAAAACTAATAGCATTCCAAAAATACTAATTAATCAAAAGCAAAAATGGTGACAGCAGCTTGAGAGATGGGGAGAAATTAAACAATAATTATCACTACAGAAAAAAAGTACTCCTTTGATCTAAAAATGATTTAAAAAGTGGTAACTATAGACCAGTTATTTAACATCTTCACTGGGAAAATGTGAGAATACATTATATAGGATGTAACAGTAGAAAATTTATAAAGACATAATATTAAGCAGAGTGAGCATGGTTTCACAAAGGAGAGCCAGTGGATGTGATACATTTAGATTTCCAAAACGAGTCAATAAGTTACTGCACATAAGGCTACTTAAGAGCCCACGGTGTTGGAAGCAATATTTTAACATGGATAGAGGAATGGCAACAAGAAGAGCAGCCAAGTATTATTTAAAATGGAGAAAGCTGTAGCACTGGAGGATTTGGGGGCCCCACATGCTTAAGTCACAAAAAGGTAGGGAATACGGAAGGTTGTAGGTGAGATGGATCTGCTGCCATTGTCTTTCTATTTGGTAGTGGTCATGAGTTGTCTAAGGAGCCTTAGTGAATTTCTGCAGTGCATCTTGTGGATGGTAGGAATATAGGGACAGAAATAGGCCATTCAGCGCTCGAGCCTGTCCACCACTCAATGAGATCATGGATAATGTTTGGCCCCTTTTGTTTTTAAAATACTTTTGCTTAACTTTCGCAGATTTAAAATTAACAACTGATCCTGTATCAACTGCCATTTGTGGAAGAAAATTCCAAACATCTACCCCACTTTGTGCATAGAAGAGCTATCTGATATCTCTGAAGAACAATCTGGCTCTAATTTTTAGACAAGGTCCACTGGTCAAAGAATAACTGTGGAAATGGTTTATCTTTATGTACCCTGTCTTTTTCTATTCGTAACTTGAAGACTTTGACCAGATCACCTTATTTTTCCGAATTCTACAGAAAACCAAGGCTAATTTGTAAAATCTCAATCCTTAATTTAACCCCTCAAGTCCCGGTATTATTCTTGTAAACCTATGATGTACTCCTTCCAAGGCGAACATGTCCATCCTAAGGTGTGGTAGCCAGATCTGCTCGCAATACTCCAAGTGAGGCCTAACCAGGGTTTTTGTACAACTGTAGTATAACTTCTGCATTCTTATAATCCAGTATAAAGGCCAGTATTCCATTAGCCTTCTTGACCTGGTATTTTGAAGATCTTTGTACCTGAATCCCTAAGTCTCCTTGGTATGCTAATGTATTTAACTTCACACCATCTAGAAAGTATCCTGATCTATCATTTTTGGTCCAAAATGGATAACCTCACACTTGCTGACATTGAATACCATCTGCCACAGTTTTGCCCATTCACCTAGTCTATTAATATGCTTGTCATTTTATGCTATCATTCATGCAGTCTACAATTCTGCCTAACTTTGTCTCATCAATTTTGGGTATATTACTTTTTATGCCGTCATCCAAAGTTGTTAATAAATGTCGTGAATAATTGAGGCCTTAACACAGATCCTTGTGGGACACCACTAGTCACTGCCTGTCAATTTGAGTACCTACCCATTATCCCAACTTTCTGTCACCTGCCTCTCAGTTAATTTCCCAGCCATGTCAATAATTTGCCCCCTATTTCATGGACTTCTACCTTAGTTAACAGTCCCCTCAGTGGGACTTTATCAAATGCCTTCTGGAAGTTCTATAAACAACATGCACAGACATTACTTTGTCCACTAACTCAGTCACCTCTCCAAAAGATTCAATGAGATTTTTTAGGCATAACCTATCTTTCTGTCATGAAATCATGCTGGCTCTCCCTGATTAACTTTTTTTTTGAGATGCTCAGTTACACGCGAGCAACTTCCTCACCACAGATGCTATGCTAACTGCTCTGTAATTCTCCCATTTTCTTCTTTCAGCCATCTTAAAAACTGAAGTGGCATGTGCAACTTACCAATCCAGAGGGACAACTTCTGAACCTAGTGAACTTTGAAAGATTATAATTAGGACACCTACAATGTGCTCCCCTTCTTTGAATACCCTTCCATGGAAACCGTCAGTCTTGAGGATTTATCATTCATTCATTTATATTAGTTTCATTTAGTCCCTGTTCCTGATCTACTATCCATTTCCTCATGACTTCTTTCAAGCTATCCTTATTTCCTACTGCAAACACCGAGGCAAAGTTCATCAAATTCATCATGCAAACGTGGGTGGGAGTTGCTTATATTAGTGGTGGTGGTGTTAGGCATTGTATAAATCAAAAATTTAAGAGTAATGTGTAACATGGGTAATAAAGTAATAGTGGAGGACTTCAATATACATACATATTGGTCAACGTGCTGTCTAAGCTAAGGACAGTTGTGGGAAGTTGTATGTGGAGTTCGAGGAGATAGGAGAGGCACTAAATGAATTGCTAACACTGAAAAAAAATAACATTGTTGAGGAGAATACTGAGATACGGGCTATTAGACTAGATGGGATTGAGGTTCATAATGAAGTGGTGTTAGCAATTCTGGAATGTGTGAAAATGGATAAGTCCCCTGGGCCTTATGGGATGGGATTTATCCTCAGATTTTCTGGGAAACTAGGGAGGAGATTGCAGAGCCTTTGGCTTTGATCTTTATGTCGTCATTGTCTGCAGGAATAGTGCCAGAAGACTGGAGGATAACAAATGTTGTCCCCTTGTTCAAGAAGGGGAGTAGAGACAAGGTAATTATACACCAGTAAGTCTTACTTTAGTTATGGGTAAAGTGTTGGAAAGGGTTATAAGTTGTAGGATTTATAATCATCTAGAAAGAAATAATTTGATTAGGGATTTGTGAAGGGTAGGTCATGCCTCACAAACCTTATCGAGTTCTTTGAGAAGGTGACCAAACCAGTGGATGACGGTAAAGCGATTGATGTGGTATATATATAGATTTCAGTAAAGCGTTTGATAAGGTTCCACATGATAGCCTATTGCAGAAAGTGCAGAGGCATGGAATTAAGAGCGATATAGCAGTTTGGATCAGAAATTGGCTAGCTGAAAGAAGATGGAGTGTGGTGATTGATGGGAAATGTTTATCCTGGAGTTCAGTTATTAGTGGTGTACAAGGATTTGTTTTGGGGCCACTGCTGTTTGTTATTTTAATAAAATGACCTGGATGAGGGCGTAGAAGGATGAGTTAGTAAAATTGCGGGTGACACTAAAATTGGTGGAGTTGTAGACAATGTAACCTGTAACATCTTTAGGCAAAGGGACATAGATAAGCTGTAGAGCTGGGCTGAGAGGTGACAAATGGAGTTTAATGCAGAAAAGTGTGAGGTGATTCACTTTGAAAGGAGTAACAGAAATACGGAGTACTGGGCTAATTGTAAGATTCTTGGTAGTGTAGACGAGCAGAGAGATCTGTGTCCATGCACAAAGATCCATGCAAGTTGTCAACCAGGTTGATAGAGTTGTTAAGAGGGCATACAGTGTGTTAGCTTTTATTGGTAGAGGGATTTGAGTTTCAGAGCCACAAAGTCATGTTGTAGCTGTACAAAATTCTGGTGTGGCCGCACTTGCAGTATTGTGTGCAGTTCTGGTTGCTGCATTATTGGATGCATGTGGAAGCTTTGGAAAGGGTGCAGAGGAGATTTACCAAGATGTTGTCTGGTATGGAGGGAAGGTCTTATGAGGAAAGGCTGAGGGACTGGAGAGTATTTTCGTTAGAGAGAAGGCGGCTGAGAGGTGACTTAATAGAGACATACATGATGGTTGGATGATTATACATGGTGGATTGTGAGAACCTTTTTTCTCATATGATGATGGCTAGCATGAGGGGACATAACTTTAAATTGAGGGGTGACAGATATAGGACAAATGTCTGGGATACGTTCTTTACTCAGAGAGTAGTAAGGGTGTGGAATGCCCTGCCTGCGACGGTACTACATTTGCCAACTTTAAGGGCATTGAAATGGTCATTGGCTAAACATATGGATGATAATGGAATATTGTAGGTTGGATGAGTTTCAGATTGGTTTCACAGGCCAGTGCAACATCAAGAGCCGAAGGGCCTATACTGCACTGTAATGTCCTATGTTAAGCTGTATAGCAGCACACAGGTGCTTCTGCTCCAAGGTTCCATGCATGGCAGTCAGCATCAGAGGCCCTCGCAACTGCTAAGAAACGTGGAGTGAACACCGATACTGGTACACCTAATCAGCACAAATGCTATGAAGGATGAATTCCTTGAATATGTTCCAGAGGATTTCTGGAACAGAACACCGAAGAACCAACAAAGGATCAGGCTTACTATTTTGCAGTTCAGATGACTAATGCTGCTGTTAAAGAGCTCTTAAGTAAGGGAATAGTGCTCTTAAAATGATAGAATTTTAAAATGATAGAAGTTTGAAATGATAGAAGTTTGAAATGATAGAAGTTTGAAATGATAGAAGCTTGAAAGTGCTTAAAACTAAAGTATGAAGCAAACTGTGAAGGCTAGGACAAATTACCTATGGTAGATTATGAAAATTGTTATGATCCAACTGATTGTCACACAGAGCAAGTCAGATTCCAAAGCAAAACTGAGCCTGATAGATCATAAGTTTTATTTTTACAATTTGGTTATCATGGTCTGCCACTGATCATGTTCACATGAGGCTGCCTCATGATAAAAGATCAAGATGTATTACATCAAAGAAGAAATCTACACAAAGCGATTGGAAAATATCATAAATAGCAACATGAAAATTTAATTTAATTTTCTAACAATATTTTCTGCAGACACTCAACCCCAGTGGAGTATTACTCCTCCCTTCACTCTTTACTTTCTTCACTGATGAGGTTGTACATATTTTTTTCATTACAAACTTCCTGTACATTCATCAGATGGAATGACTTACATCTCTTTCAACTAGTAAGGGCTTACAGGGTTATGGAGAATGGACGGGCAGGAAGTGGAGTTGAGGCTGAGATGAGATCAGCTATGACTCTATCAAATGGCAGGGCAGACTCAAGGGGCTGAATTCAGGATTCCTGATGAAGGGCTTTTGCCCGAAATGTCGAATTTCCTGCACTTTGGACGCTGCCTGACCTGCTGTGCTTTTCTAGCACCACTCTAATCTAGACTCTGATCTCCAGCATCTGCAGTCCTCACTTTTGCCTCGAGGGGCTGAATTGCCTACTCTTGCTCGGAGTTCCTCTGTTCTCCCAGAAACACAAAAATACATGTTAACCCACTAATTTTATGCCCTGAACCTTCAAAGTAACTCAGGTTCTTTTCCAGCTCTTCTCTTTTGACAGCTTAAAAGAAATTAAATTACAAAATAGGAGAAGTGAACCATTCAGCCCCTCAAGCCTGCTGTCATTCGATAAGAACATGGTTGATTGATTTGCATTTTCAACTACTCCTGATAACTTAAGGTTCTTGTTTGGCAGGAGAATCAATCTACATTTATCTTAAAAATATTTAATGACCCCACTTTCACCACCTTCTGAGGAAGAAAGTTCCACAGTCTCACAACTCAAAAGAAACAAAATTCTTTTCTCCTGTGGTTTTAAAAGAGACCCCAATTCTCCTAGTTCTGGACTTGCCCACAAAAGGAAACATTCTTCCCACATCCACTTTGTCAAGACCATTTAGGATTTTATGCATATCAATCATCATTCCTCTTATAGAAACATAAGAGATAGGAGCAGGAGGGGGAAATTTGGTCCTTCGAACTTGCTTATTCATTCATCGCAATCATGACCAATTGTTCAATTCAATAGCCTAATCTTGCTTTCTCCCCATAATCTTTGATCACATTTGCCCCAAGTGTATATCTAACACACACAAATACATTCAATGCTGTGGCATCAACACCTTCCTGTGGTAATGAATTCCACATACCCACCATTCTTTGGGTGAAGAAACGTCTACTCATTTCCATTATAAATGGTCCGTCCTAAATCCTCAGACTGTGACCCCGAGTTCTGAGTGCACCTTCCCTGCATCTACCCTGCAGTAGTCCAGTTAGAATTTTATAAGTCTCTATGAGATCACTTCTCTGAATTCCAGTGAAAACAATCCTAATCTAGTCAATCGCTTCTCATACATCAGTCTGGTCATCCCCGGAAACAGCCTCATAAAAACCTTTGCTGTACTCCATCGAGCATCCTTCCTCAGAAAAGGAGACCGAAACTGCACACAATATTCTAGATGTGGCCTCACTAAGGTCCCGTATAACTGCAACAATACATCTCTGCTCCTGAGCTCGCAACCTCTTGCAATGAAGGCCAACATAATATCTGCCTTCTTGACTGCCTGGTGGACCTGCATGCTTACCTTTCGCGAGAGGTGCACAAGGGCAGCCATTCATGTGCCTGCTCACACTCACTTCTCCCAATTTGCAGCCATTCAGGTGGTAATCTGCCTTCTTGTTTTTGCTTCCAAAGAGAATAACCATGCTGGACGTAAGTTTACTCACTGAGCTGGAAGATTTGTTTTTAGACGTTTCATCATCATACTAGGTAATATCATCAGTGAGCCTCTGGTGAAACACTGGTATTATGGCCCGCTTTTAATTTGTGTGTTTAGGTTTCCTTAATGATGTCATTTCCTGTGTTGGTTATGTCATTTCCTTTTCTGGAAAGATCAAAGAACAGGAAATAAATGATATCACAAACACAAGGAAGTCTAAACACAAATAGAAAGCGGGCATAACACCAGTTCTTCATTGGAGGCACATTGATGTTACCTAGAATGAATCACCTGAAAACTAACCTTCCAGGTCAGCGAGCAAACTTACATCCAGAACCTCAACCTGAGCTACAAATCTTCTCCAAACTCTGAATAACCTCACATTTATCCAAATTATACCACTGACGTGAGCACTCACCCATCTGTCCAGATCATGCTGAAGCATCTCTGGATCCTCATCATTGTTCACTCTCCCACCCAACTTGGTATCATCTGCAAACTTTGAGATGTTACATTTAGTTCCCTCATCCAAATCATTAATATATATTGTGAATAGCTGGGGTCCTAGCACCAATCCTGTGGCACCCCACTAGTTACTGCCTATCAATGTGAAAAGGATCTATTAATTCCTACTCTTTGTTTCCTCTCTGCCAACCAGTTTTCTATCAATACACTTCCCCTAATTCCATGAGCTTTAATCTGCATAATAATCTCTTATGTGGAACTATGACAACAAACTGTAGTAGGAGCAAGTCCAATCTATTGAAATTATTTTCACAAGACTATCCAGTCACCATTCAAGATATCAATTCAGCAAACCTTCTCTGAACTGCCTCCAATATGTCTAATATGCCTATTTCTTCACAAGGTCAAGCCTTGAATTTAGTTACAGGTGGATTCTTGGTCCCACAATGAATCAAGACATTATGGAGAGCAGATATAAAAGTGTAATTTCTCTCTTCAAGAGAGGAAATAGGGAAATCCCTGGCAATTACAGACCAGTCAGTCTCACGTCTGTCGTCTGCAAGGTGTTAGAAAGGATTCGGAGGGATAGGATTTATGACCATCTGGAAGAGCATGGCTTGATTAAATGCAGTCAGCACGGCTTTGTGAGGGGCAGGTCATGCCTCACAAATCTTACTGAGTTCTTTGAGGATGTTACTAGACAAGTTGATGAGGGTTGAGCAGTGGATGTGGTGTATATGGACTTCAGCAAGGCATTTGATAAGTTTCCCCATGGTAGGCTCGTTCAGAAGGTCAGGAGGAATGGGAGACAGGGAAATTTAGCTGTCTGGATTCGGAATTGGCTGGTCGACAGAAGACAGCGGTGGTAGTGGAAGGAAAGTATTCTACCTGGAATACTTTCAGGTAGTGAGTGTTGTTCCACAGGGCTCTGTTCTTGGGCCTCTACTCTTTCTAATTTTTATTAATGACTTGGATGGGGAGATTGAAGGATGGGTCAGCAGGTTTGCAGATGACACAAAGGTTGGAGGTGTCGTTGACAGTATAGAGGGCTATTGTAGGCTGCAGCGGGATATTGACAGGATGCAGAGATGAGCTGAGAGGTGGCAGATGGAGTTCAACCTGGATAAATGCAAAGTGATGCATTTTGGAAGGTCGAACTTGAAAGTGGAGTACAGGATTAAAGACAGGATTCTTGGCAGTATGGAGGAACAATGGGATCTTGGTGTGCAGGTACATAGACCCCTTAAAATTGCCACCCAAGTGGACAGGGTTGTTAAGAAAGCATATGGTGTTTTGGCTTTCATTAACAGGGGGACTGAGTTTAAGAGTCGTGAGATCTTGTTGCAGCTCTATAAAACTTTGGTTAGACCGCACTTGGAATACTGTGTCCAGTTCTGGTCGCACTATTATAGGAAAGATGTGGATGCTTTGGAGGGGGTTCAGAGGAGCTTTACCAGGATGCTGCCTGGAATGGAGGGCTTATCTTACAAAGAGGGGTTGACTAAGCTCAGACATTTTTCATTGGAAAAAAGGAGGAAGAGAGGGGACCTAATTGAGGTGTACAAGATAATGAGAGGCATATATTGAGTTGATAGCCAGAGACTTTTTCCCAGGGCAGAAATTGTTAACACGAGGGGTCATTGTTTTAAGCTGTTTGGCAGAAAGTATAGAGGGGATGTCAGAGGCGGGTTCTTTACACAGAGAGTTGTGGGAGCATGGAATGCGTTGCTAGCAGCAGTTGTGGAAGCAAGGTCATTGGGGACATTTAAGAGACTGCTGGACATGCATATGGTCACAGAAATTTGAGGGTTCGTACATCAGGTTTACCTTACATGAGGATCAATGGTCGGCACATCATCGTGGGCTGAAGGGCCTGTTCTGTGCTGTACTGTTCTATGTTCTATATGTTCTATGGAATTGAAACCTGAGATCAGCCATGATTGTGTAAAATGATGAAATCGGCTCAAGAGACCATACAGCATACTCCTATTCTTAATTTTTCTATTTTGCAAACTTTAAGCCATAACTCTGGAAAGTGTGCACCTAGTTACGTCTTTACATATTCAACAACTGCACCTGAGTAGATAAGGTATCATTGCACAGTAAATGCAGAAACATCTTCTCAGAAGATGAGGACATCAAATTTTCTGATCAATTGCAAATATTTCTAAGTGCTACAATTTGATGTACCATTAACAATTATTCCTTCCCAAACGTATAGATCAAGAAATTTCCATTAAGATATATCTATACATGGTTATTATCCTTAAAAGGATGGGTCATCAGGCAAAGGGCTTGCACGTGATCTAAAGGCTGTAATTTAGAAATAAATGCAGTGGAAAACATAATTATCAAGTGTCGTCTATACAAAATACTGGTGAAAATGTTCATGTTTACTTTTTTTTGTTGTGAACAATAAAAAAGACACAAGCTTTGAACAAAGGGTCAGTTAGACTCGAAACGTCAACTCTTTTCTCTCCTTACAGATGCTGTCAGACCTGCTGAGACTTTCCAGCATTTTCTCTTTTGGTTTCAGATTCCAGTATCCGCAGTAATTTGCTTTTAAAAAGACACAAACCTGTTTGTTGGCTAAAACAACAACAGGAAGTGTTGCATATCCTTGGACCAGTTGGTGAAGTTCTTTCTTAGCAAGTGGCATCTGATTACGATCTGCTGAATCTACTACGTAAACCAAAGCCTGTGATCCAGGTAGATAAGATGGCCAACATTTACGCAGAGATTTATTACCGCCAACTTTAAGAGAAAAAAAAGGTAATGAAGCAGATTGGAGTGCATTGAAGAACAAGCCTGTTATAATAATATTTAATTCTTTTGAAAACTAGTAATCTAAAGCCCCAAAGATCATTTGGACCAGTCTGTCACCGGATTGGCTCTTCAACAAATTCCCTTCCACTTTTCTAATTTCCTCTTAAGTTTTAATGTTTTTTTAAAAATTATCTACACTCCCTTAAAGAGCACTTTGATTCAATTACTGTCTATGGCCATAAATTTCATGTTCATTCTACAAAAAATATTCCTCTAACCTCTTTCTTTATCCTTTTGCTCATGATCTTTAATCTCATCCTGTCTTGTTCACTGGCCAGCAGTAATAGATTTTCTCTATTTATATTATTTAAAACCTTCAAAACTAAACAGATATCTCTTCCACTCATTTGCATTAATGTAAAGAACCCAGTTTCTCTAAAACAAATGAGAATGCGGGAAACTTTCAGCAAGTCTGGCTGCATTTTTGAAGAAATCAAATTAACGTTTTGATTCAAACAGCAACTGATTTTCTCTCCACACCTGCTGCCAGACTTGTAATTTCTTGCACTTTGTTTTCACTATAGCTTTTCAAACTCAATTATTGAAGTCTGTGAATTTCTTTGCATTCACAACACGACTTTTACATCCCATGATTGAAAAATATTCAAAATTAGACAACTTTCTAAGTGTCCTAAATAATTCTTTGCACAGTTTTAACATTATCAGGTTTGACCCTACCTGTATCATCTAAAATCCTTCGTTTGCTTACAGATTTATTGACTTTTCCCCTCTCCACCAAAAAGTGAATTCTGAATTATACTGATCAAACAAATTCAAATTAGTCAAAAATAAAACTGGTATGATATTATTGAAAAAAAAATATTTTGTTGAAGCTTGAGTTGGCATTCTTGCGAAATGTCCTGATCTTGCATTCACCAGGTCATTTCACAAGAATGGAGAAAGTGAGGACAGCAGATGGAGAATCCTAGTCGAAAAGTGTGGCACTGGAAAATCATAGCAGGTCAGGCAGCATCTGAGGAGCAGGAGTGTTGACATTTCGGGCATAAGCCTTTCATCAGGAAGGGACTGAGATAAATAGGAGGGAGGGTTTGGCGGGGGGGAGGGGGAAGGTAACTGGGAAGGCAATTGGCGGATGCAGGGGGGTAATTGTGATAGGTTGGTGGGGAGGGTGCAGTGGATAAGTGGGAAGGAAGATGGACAGGTAGTCAGGTCAAGAGGGTGGTGCCAAATTGGAGGGTTGAATCTGGAATGATGTGCAGAGTGGGGAGATTTGGAAACAAGGTGAAGTCGATGTTGATGTCATGTGGTTGAAGGGTCCCAAGGTGGAGATGAGGTGCTCTTCCTCCGGTGGCAGGTAGATTGGATTTGGCAGTGGAGACGGTCCAGGACTTGCATGCCCTTGGGGGAGTGGGAGGGGAAGTTGAATTGGTCAGCCACAGGGTGGTGGGGTTGTCCTAGTTGGTGTCCTGTCTCTCTGATGCTGAGGAGACCACATCGAGAGCAATGGACAGAGTAGATGAGGTGGATGGATGTGCAAGAAAATCTCTGCCAGATGTGAAAAGATCCTTTGCGACCTTGGACAGAGGTGAGGGGAGAGGTGTGGGCACAGGTTTTACACATCATGCGACTGCAAGGGAAGATGCCAGGAGAGGAGGGTGGGTTGTTGGGGAGGTGCGTGGACCTAACAAGAAAGGTATAGAGGGAATGTTCTCTGCGGATCGCAGATATGGGGTAGGGAGGGAAATATACCTTTGGTGGTGGAGTCTGATTGTAGGTGGCCGTGTGCGTGTGCGTGTGCGTGTGAGTGTGAGTGTGAGTGTGAGTGTGAGTGTGAGTGTGAGTGTGAGTGTGAGTGTGAGTGTGAGTGTGAGTGTGAGTGTGAGAGTGAGAGTGAGAGTGAGAGTGAGTGTGAGTGTGAGTGTGAGTGTGAGTGTGAGTGTGAGTGTGAGAGTGAGAGTGAGAGTGAGAGTGTGAGAGTGAGAGTGAGAGTGAGAGTGAGAGTGTGAGAGTGAGAGTGAGAGTGAGAGTGTGTATATATGGGGGGTGTTCTATCCTTGTTGCGGTTGGATGGATGGGGATAGGGTTCAACTGCGAAGTGGCTGGAATTAGAGGAGATGTGCTGGAGGGCATTATGGGAGGGGATATTGTGGTCCTTGAAATTTCTCAAGAGTACCAACTCAAGGGATATTCCTTGAATCTGTATTCTTACAAGTTGTCATGTATTTATCATGACAATAAGATCCAACAAACATTTTTTTCCAGCAATATTCAAGTTCCACACTTTCAAGTGCATAGTTTATGATTGACTTTCACTACTCTCAAATGATTACCACCATTCCCTGTGGCCGTGTTCACAGTTAGCTAATACAAAGCAAACTCAGCTTCAGATTTAGGTAGTCTGCAATGGAGTAAGCACAGAACTGCTATTATAGGTCATGATAAAGCAAACTCTAGTTATTACTAGATAGCTTTTATTTAAATACTCATTCATGTAATATTATTTCAGAGGCTGCTATCAATGGAAACACAGCAATGGGTAGTCTGCACTATTCTAAACATAGCATGCAGCATTTCTAGCACAGCTTCAAACGAGTGTAAAACATTAGAGCTACAACTAAATGAAGAAGTTCCAAGATTATCCATTCTAACTGAATAGGCATATCGGCCAGCTCGGCATGGAAGTTTGGGACATTTTTACAATGAGTAACTCATGCAATTTTGTTGTTACAACAAAGTCTTGGATGCGATAAAAGATCCTGGGGTTGGGGAGTAGGCCTACCTTAAAGACTTGTCTTCTGTCCAGGAATCCACATGGACAAGACAGTTAGAGGTCATGAATAATGGTTTAGCTTCATTTCAATGTCTGGGGCAGGTCAAGCTGTATACATCCCTCCTCCAAGCATAGGCCTGGAAATTCTGGACAATGTTTAGGGCAATCTGGAACTGAGTCCCCAGTCTTTTTCTCCTGAATTTTGTACCCATGTAACTGTCCTCCTTTTTACTAACTAGGGGCAGAACTGTAGAAGATTTATGAATAAGAACTAATATGGCATAACCACATATGAAGACCTTCAAAATGGAATAACATCTGTGTCATCATCCTTTCCACTCTCAGAGGTTAACTGACTAACATTTTGACTTACCTTCTAAAAATTCTATCTCAGCATCTTCAGTCTGAACACACACACTGTTGAACATCACGGTAGGCCCATCACTCCTCTTGACTGTATTGGTAGACAGGCTGTGCAGAATACTTGTCTTTCCTGCACCATCAAGACCAACGACAAGAACTTGCTTTATGCTTTCCTCATCCTTTAAAACCAAGTTTAATAATTAGGACAAACATGGTCTGTTGCAATGTATTCAAGAAATGGTAAACCAACATAGAGGAATGTTCTATACATATTAGAAGAACAAGATGAATGCATTAGAAAAAATCCACTGCAGTCTGTATCGAGGTCAGATTGAACATTTGTCTAGGTGGACAACCAACTATAGACTGATGTTAAGGTTAACATTCTATTCAAAAGCTTTAGCAAACAAGTATGAACGCTAATAAAGTCACATGGAATTAAACATTCAAAACAGAATTCAATATGCGGGTAAATGGACTGACCTGGATGGCCAGAATCATAACTTAAACTGTTCTCATGTTCCACTGCAGAGTAAATGGTCACACCGTCCTTGGCCTGACCAAATAGTGGAAGGTTGTCCAGATTTTCCATTAAAGATTAAAATTCTGATCAGTTACCAGGTTGTTAATGTTAGTAATGTTTTTATGATTGCAAGGTCAAACTCTCTACTGCTCTTCAGAGGCTTTGCTACCCTCCCATAAACCTTGAACAATTTCTATAAAATCTTTCCTTCTCAATGATAACAGAATTTACACACTTAATGTTAAGGTCCTCAGGAGTGTTGCTGAACAATGAAACCTTGAAGTGCAGGTTCATGGCTCCTTGGAATCGCAGGTAGATAGGATAGTGATGATGATGTTTGGTATGCTTTCCTTTATTGGTCAGAGTCTTGAGTACAGGAGTTGGGAGGTCATGTTGCGGCTGTATCGGACATTGGTGAGGCCACTGTTGGAATACTGCATGCAATTCTAGTCTCCTCGTCGGAAAGATGTTGTGAAACTTGAAAGGGTTCAGAAAAGATGTACAAGGATGTTGAAGGGTTGGAGGATTTGAGCTCTAGGGAGAGGTTGAATAGGCTGAGGCTGTTTTCCCTGGAGCGTGGAAGGCTGAGGGGTGACCTTATAGAGGTTTACAAAATCATGAGGGGCATGGACAGGATAAATAGACAAAAGCTTTTCCCTGGGTTGGGGGAGTCCAGAACTATAGGACATAGGTTTAGGGTGGAAGGGAAAAGATATAAAAGAGACCATACAGTGTCTTCGGGTAAGACAAAGGGTGGAGGGGTTTGCTTTTCAATTAACTTGTGGTGCATGGACATTGCAACCCTGGGCAGCCATTGCTCCCCAAGCTTTGAATGCCTCACAATCAAATGCCACCCCTTCTATCTACCACAGGAATTTCCCGCTGCTACACTAACTGCTGAGGAAGCTCTGGATGTGCTGCACTCCACCACTAACACCCTGGAGACGGAACACCCCGAGGCCCTGTTTATTCTAACTGGCAACTTCAATCAAGCCAATCTAAGGAAGGTGTTGACCAAGTACCACCAGAACATTACTTGCCCCACCCAGGGTCCAAACATTTTAGACCACTGCTACACCACTGTGAAAAATGCCTACCGGTCCATCCCCTGCCCTAATTTCAGGAACTCTGACCACAATGCCATGTTTCTTCTCCTGGCTTACAAGCAAAAGCTCAAACAGGAGACCCCCTCACGGGTACAGGTCCAGTGCTGGTTGGAGGAGGCAGAGGATCGACTCCGGTGCTGTCTGGAATCGGCTGAGTGGGCCGTGTTCAAACAGGCCACAGGTACCTTGGGCGAGTACACCACCACAGCCTTCATCAGCAAGTGTGTGGAGGACTGCATACCGAGGAAGGCAATCTGGGTGTTCCCCAACAAGAAACCCTGGATGAAACAGGACATACAGAACCTGCTAAAAACCAGATTGGAGGTCTACAGATCAGGAGACCCACTCAAATATAAGAAATTCAAGTATGACCTTTGCAGACTCATTAAGACAGCCAAGGTCCAATATCGATCCAAACGAGAGACCCAGACAGACATCCGGCGACTATGGCAAGGAGTCAATGACATCATAGGTTCTAAAAAGAGAGAGTGCAAGATTGCAGTCTATGACACATCCCTTCCAGATCATTTCAACGCCATCTATGCTCGCTTTGAGCAGAATTTCAGGGGAGAGGTAATACCTATTTTGACAAGTCCTGACGGACCTATCCCAACAGTCACTGCACCAGAGGTCAGATCAGTTTTCCTTCCAAGCAAAGTGATGGGACCAGATGGAGTATCAGGCCGTGCACTCAGAGCATGTGCAGATCAACTGGAAAAAGGTCTTCTCGGACATCTTCAACCTCTCCCTGCAGCAGGCCACTGTTCTGCCTGTTTCAAGAGGGCCAACATCAAGCCTGTGACTAAGAAGGCTCATGCAGCATGTCCCAATGACTACTGCTCAGTGGCCCTAACTTCGGTGGTCATGAAGTGCTTTGAAAGGCTGGCATTAATCAACTCCAGCCTCCTCCACTACTCTCAACCCACTCCAATTTGCCTATCGGATCAACAGATCCACGTCAGATGCCATATCACTTGCCCTTCACTCCTCCCTAGACCATCTTGACACCAAGAACAGCTACGTAAGAATCCTACTCATTGACTACAGTTCAGCCTTCAACACTATTATCCCCTCGAGACTGACTACTAAACTCAATGATCTCAGATTAAGCCCCATTCTCTGCAACTGGATCCTCAGTTCCCTGACCCACAAGCCACAATCAGTGAAGATTGGGGACAACATTTCATCCTCACTAACACTCAACACTGAGCACCCCAGAGGTGGTACTCAGCCCCCTACTAACTCGCTATATATACCCATGACTGCATCACCAACTACCAGACTAATGCCATTTACAAGTTTGCTGATGACAGCACCATAAATCGGTGGAATCTCAGATGGCAATGAAACAGACTATAGACGGGAGGTGAAAGACCTGGAAAAATGGTGCACTGAGAACAACCTAGTTCTCAATGCCAGCAAAACCAAGGAACTCATTATTGACTTTCAGCGGGATGTCATCAACAACAAGCTTTCTTGGACTCTTCACGTGGATGCACTGGTTATAAAAGGCCTAACAACATCTCTTTTTTCTCAGGCAGCTGAGAAAATTTGGCATGACGGTGAATACCCTTGCCAACTTTTATAGGTTTCCCCCATCGAGAGCATTCTGTCTGGATGTATCACTACCTAGTATGGCAACTGTCCCATTCAATATCGGAGAAGGTTACAGAGAGTGGCAAACTCGGCCTGGACAATCACAAAGACCAACCTCCCATCTATAGTGGGAATCCATCTACCAGGCCCGCTGTCAAGGAAAGGCCACCAGTATTCTCGAAGATCCATCCCACCCTGGCAATGTTTTTCTACAACCTCTACTGTCGGGGAGAAGATACAGAAGCCTGAACACACACACCAGCTGGTTTCAAGACGGTTTCTACTCTACTGTTGGAATACTGAATGGACTCTCAAACTCTTAGCATTTGCCTGTACCTGTGTTTTTGTTTTGCTGCTGTTTACTTATTATTTACTTATCTATGCTATTTAACTATGTGATCTGCCTGTTGCTCGCAAGTCAAAGCTTTTCACTGTATCTCGGTACACATGACAATAAATTCAATTCAAATTCAAATGTACCTACTAGAGAAGGTGCAAAACTTGATCTACTCTTGGAAAATAAAGCAGGACAGGTGACGGAGGTGTCGTGGGGAGCACTTTGGGGCCAATGACCATAATTCTATTAGTTTTAAAATAGTGATGGAACAGAATAGACTGGATCTAAAAGTTGAAGTTCTAAATTGGAGGAAGGCCAATTTTGACAGTGTTGGCAAGTATTTTTAAAAGCTGATTGGGGGCAGATGTTCGCAGGTAAGGGGCAGATGTTCGCAGGTAAGGGACAGCTGGAAAATGGGAAGTATTCAAAAAATGAGAATGAGAGTCCAGACTCAGTATGTTCCTGTTAGAGTGAAGGGAAAAGCTGGCAAGTGTAAGGAATGCTGGATAACTAGAGAAATTAAGGTTTTGGTTAAGAAAAAAAAAGGAGGCATATGCCAGATATAGACAACAGAGATCGAGTGAATCCTTAGAGTATAAAGGCAGTAGGAGTATACTTAAGAGGGAAGTCAGGAGGGCAAAAAGAGGACATGAAATAGCTTTGGCAAAGAGGATTAAGGAGAATTCAAAGGGATTTTATAAATACAATAAGGACAAAAGCGTAACTAGGGAGAAAATAGGGCTCCTCAAAGATCAGAGTTGAGAGCGTGGTGCTGGAAAAGCACAACAGGTCAGGCAGCATCTGAGGAACAGGAGAATCAATGTTTCAGGCAAAAGCCCTTCATCAGGAATTAAAGATCAGCAAGGCAGCCTATGTGTGGAGCCACAGGAGATGGGGGAGATGTTAAACGCATCAGTGCTTACTGTGGAGAAGGACATGGAAGATACAGAATGTGGAGAAAATTGATGGTGACATCTTGAAAAATGTCCAGAATTTGGAGGTGGTGGTGCTGGATGTCTTGAAATGCATAAAAGTGGGTAAATCCCTAGGACATAATCTGGTGTACCCTAGAACTCTGTGGGAAGCTGGGGAAGTGATTGCTGGACGCCTTGCTGAGATATTTGTATCATCGATAGTCACAGGGCGAGGTGCCGGAAGATTGGAGGTTGGCGAACATAGTGCCACTGTTAAAGAAAGGTGGTAAGGAAAAGCCAGGGAACTATAGACCGGTAAGCCTGATATCGGTGGTGGACAGGATGTACATGTATTTGGAAAGGCAAGGACTGATTAGGGATAGTCAGCATGGCTTTGTACGTGGGAAATCATGCCTCATGAACTTGACTCAGTTTTCTGAACAAGTAACAAAGAGGAATGATGAGGGCAGTGTGGTAGAAGTGATCTACATGGACTTCAGTAACGTGCTTGACAAGGCTCCTCATGGGAGACTGGTTAGCAAGGTTAGATGTCTTGAAATACAAAGAGAGCTACCCATTTGGATACAGAACTGGCTCGAAGTTAGAAGAAAGAGGGTGGTGATGGAGCGTTGCTTTTCAGACTGGAGGCCTGTGACCAGTGGTGTGCCGCAAAGGTGGGTCTACTGCTTTTCATCATTTATATAATGAATTTGGATGTGAGCATAAGAGGTATAGTTAGTAAGTTTGCAGGTGACACCAAAATTGGAGGGGCAGTGGACAGCTAAAGTTACCTCAGAGTATAATGGGATCTTGATCAGATGGACCCAATTAGCTGAGGAGTGGCAGATGGAGTTTAATTTAGATAAATGCGAGATACTGCATTTTGGAAGAGCAAATCAAAGCAGGACTTATACACTTAATGGTAAGGTCCTGGGGAGTGTTGCTGAACAAAGAGACCTTGGAGTGCAGGTTCATGGTTCCTTGAAAGTGGAGTCGCAGGTGATGAAAGCATTTGATATGCTTTTCTTTATTGGTCAGAGCACGGAGTATAGGAGTTCAGAGGCCATATTGCAGCTGTACAGGACATTGGTTAGGCCACTTTTGGAATATTGTATGCAATTCTGGTCTCCTTCATATCGGAGGGATGTTGTGAAATTTGAAAGGATTCAGAGATTTACAAGGATGTTGCCACGGTTGGAGGATTTGAGCTATCGGGAGAGGCTGAATAGGCTGGGGCTGTTTTCCCTGGAGCATTGGAGGTGGAGGGTGACCTTACAGAAGTTTATAAAATCATGAGAGGCATGGATAGGATAAATAGACAGGATCCTTTCCCTGGGGTGGGGGAGTCCAGAAATAGAGGGCATAGGTTTAGGGTTAGAGGGGAAAGATAAAAAAGGGACCTAAAGGGCAACTTTTTCACACAGAAGTTGGTGCACGTATGGAATGAGCTGTCAGAGGAAGTGGTGGAGGCTGGTACAATTACAGCATTTAAAAGGCATCTGAATGGGTACATGATTAGGAAAGGTTTAGAGGGATATGGGCCAAGTGCTCTCAAACGGGACTGGATAAGGCTAGGATATCTGGTCGGCATGGATGAGTTGGACTGAATGGTCTGTTTCCATGCTCTACATCTCTATGACTCTATATACTAGCATTGGAGGCAATCCAAAGAAGCTTCATTCGGTTGATACTGAGATGGCCTATGAAGAGAGGTTCAGCCCGTACTCATTGGAGTTTAGAAGAGTGAGAGGCAACTTTATTGAAACCTTTATTGGGAACTTGACAGGTTAGATGCAAAGAGGTTGTTTCCCCTTGTGGAACAGTCTTGGAGCAGAATCTCAGAATTAGGGATGCCCATTTAGGTAGAGATGAGGAGGCAATTTTTCTCGGAGGGTAGTGGATCTATGGAATTCTTTATCGTAAAGGAATGTAGCGATTGGATCATGATGTGTACTCAAGGCTGAGAGACAGATTTTAATTAGTAAGGGAACAAAGAATTATGGGAAAGGCAAAGTAGAATTGAGGATGATCCGATCAGCCATAATCTCACTGAATGGTGGAGCAGATTTGATGGACTGAAAAGCCAGTTTCTGCGTCTACATCGAATGGTCTTATAGAGTCATAGAGATGTACAGCATGGAAACAGACACTTCAGTCCAACCCGTCCATGCCGACCAGATATCCCAACCCAATCTAGTCCCACCTGCCAGCACCCGGACCATATCCCTCCAAACCCTTCCTATTCATATACCCATCCAAATGCCTCTTAAATGTTGCAATTGTACTTCCTCTGACAGTTCATTCCATACACGTACCACCCTCTGCGTGAAAACGTTGCCCCTTGGGTCTCTTTTATATCTTTCCCCTCTCACCCTAAACCTATGCCCTCTAGTTCTGGACTCCCCGATCCCAGGGAAAAGACTTTGCCTATTTACCCTATCCATGCCCCTCATCATTTTCTAAACCTCTATAAGGTCACCCCTCAGCCTCCGCCGCTCCAGGGAAAACAGCCCCAGCCTGTTCAGCCTCTCCCTATAGCTCAAATCCTCCAACCCTGGCAACATCCTTGTAAGTCTTTTCTGAACCCTTTCAAGTTTCACAACATCTTTCCGATAGGAACGAGACCAGAACTGCACGCAATATTCCAAGAGTGGCCTAACCAATGTCCTGTACAGCTGCAACATGACCTCCCAACTCCTGTACTCAATACTCTGACCAATAAAGGAAAGCATAGCAAACGCCTTCTTCACTATCCTATCTACCTGCGACTCCACTTTCAAGGAGCTATGAACCTGCACTCCAAGGTCTCTTTGTTTAGCAACACTCCCTAGGACCTTACCATTAAGTGAATAAGTCCTGCTAAGATTTGCTTTCCCAAAATGCAGCACCTTGCATTTATCTGAATTAAACTCCATCTGCCACTTCTCAGCCCATTAGCCCATCTGGTCCAGATCCTGTTGTGGTTTTATATATTTTGTTAATTATACCGCTAGTTGCTAGGTCATATTGAACCTTAAGAATAAAACTTAATCTTTCAGCAGACACACAAGTAACTAGCTTCTTCTCCAGTAGCATATCAAGAATCATTTCCTGGATGCTGAAAGTGCACCTATTTCATTTCCTCCCCCAAATTCCCTTACATACCACACACAAATGTTCTATTGTAAGTTGCGCTAAATTGGCTAGTTTGTGCGATCCTAACATAAAAGGCTGATCTGGCCCATTTACAGAGGAAATAGTTTGAACTGCTTCTTTAATTAATTAAGTCTAATTGCTCTTCTAATAGAGACATTGTTAAGATGGTTAAATTGTCAGAATTTAAACTGTCAATTGATTGCAATTCGATTTGTCCGAAAACTCTAGATTTTCTTACCCATCAATGACTAGTTTAAGTTCCACCAACTGTCATGGTGAGAATTGAACTCATGCCCCCAGAGCATTCGTCTAGCCTCTGGATTACTAGTTCAATGACATTACCAATGCCCCACCATTTTTATGCACTAACACTAGCTACACCTTTGTAAAGCTAATGAAGAAATAATAGGAACATAAGATAAATTTGCCTATGATTTTGTTAAGTCTTCTTCCTATAAATTGAATGAAACAGATTGACAGAAATAGCCTAGAGTGTGTAGTTGGGACAATTTATTGTCAATAGCAAACAAAGAGCAGGCTATTCTGGAATTAGTAATTTTAAATGGAGCATAATGAAAGAATCAGCAAAACAGCTTCTAGGCACCAATGACAACATTATGATTGAATTTCATATTCAGTCTGAAGATGAGAATTTTCATAAGACAAATGACTTATGAACACTGGAGCAGGAGTAACCTGGAAAGACTGCTCCACCTTTCAATACAATCATGACAGATTGAGTGTTCAATGTTGTTACACAGGAGAAAGTGAGGTCTGCAGATGCTGGAGATCAAAGTTGAAACTTTATTGCTGGAACAGCACAGCAGGTCAGGCAGCATCCAGGGAACAGGAGATTCGACGTTTCGGGCACAGGCCCTTCTTCAGGAATGAGCAGAGAGTGCCGTGTTGATTCGGTCGCCTGAGATAGAAACAGAAAGGTCTAGGAAGGGGAGGGAGGAGTCCGAGACTGTCCAGGTGAATTTGAGGTCGGGGTGGAAGGTGTTAGTGTAGTGGATGAACTATTCAACCTCCTCGTGGGAGCACGAGGTAGCGCCGATACAGTCATCAATGTAGCGAAGGAAAAGATGGGGGGTGGGGCCAGTGTAGTTGCGGAAGATGGATTGTTCCACATACCCTACGAAGAGGCAGGCATAGCTGGGGCCCATGCGGGTGCCCATGGCTACTCCTTTTGTTTGGAGAAAGTGGGAGGATTGGAAAGAAAAGTTGTTCAGGGTGAGGACCAGTTCGGTCAGTCGAAGGAGGGTGTCGGTGGAAGGGTACTGGGTGGTACGGCGGGAAAGGAAGAAGCGGAGTGCTTTGAGTCCTTCGTGATGGGGGATGGAGGTGTACAGGGACTGGATGTCCATGGTGAAGATGAAGCGTTGGGGACCGGGGAAGTGGAAATCCTGGAGGAGGTGGAGGGCGTGGGTGGTGTCACGAACGTAGGTGGGGAGTTCTTGGACTAATGGGGACAGGACCGTGTCGAGGTATGCCGAGATGAGTTCGGTTGGGCAGGAGCAGGCTGAGACGATGGGTCGTCTGGGGCAGTCAGGTTTGTGGATTTTGGGCAGGAGGTAGAAACGGGCGGTGCGGGGTTGTGGGACTATGAGGTTGGAGGCGGTGGATGGGAGGTCCCCTGAGGTGATGAGGTTATGGATGGTCTGGGAGATGATGGTTTGGTGGTGGGGGTTGGGGTCATGGTCAAGGGGACGGTAGGAGGAGGTATCTGCGAGCTGGCGTTTGGCCTCAGCGGTGTAAAGGTCAGTGCGCCAAACTACTACTGCGCCTCCCTTGTCAGCTGGTTTGATGGTGAGGTTGGGGTTGGAACGGAGGGAGTGGAGGGCTGCGCGTTCCGAGGGTGAGAGGTTGGAGTGGGTGGGAGGGGTGTGGGAGTTCAGGTAGCGGTTAATATCGCGGCGGCAGTTTGCTATGAAGAGGTCGAGGGCAGGTAGGAGGCCAGCACGGGGTGTCCAGGTGGACGGGGTGTGTTGGAGGTGGGAGAAGGGGTCGTCAGAGGGTGGGCGAGAGTCTTGATTGAAAAAGAAGGCACGGAGGCGAAGGCGGCGGAAGAATTGTTCGATGTCACTCCATGTATTGAATTCATTGACCCGAGAACGTGTGGGAACGAAGGTGAGACCTCTGCTGAGGACTGATCTTTCATCCACAGAGAGGGGCAAGTCTGGAGGGATGGTGAACACACGGCAGGGCGGGGAGCTAGGACCTGGTGTGGGACTGGAGCTGGATGTGGGGGCGAGTGTCTCCGCCCCCCCGCCACGTTCCGTCACCACGCCTAACCCCGCCCCCCCGCCGCGTTCCGTCACCACGCCTAACCCCGCCCCCCCGCCGCGTTCCGTCACCACGCCTAACCCTGCCCCCCCGCTGCATTCCGTCACCACGCCTAACCCCGCCCCCCCGCTGCGTTCCGTCACCGCGCCTAACTCCGCCCCCACGCCTAACTCCGCCCCCCGGCCGAGTTCCATCACCGCGCCTAACACCGCCCCCCCCGCCGGTCTCCATCACCATGTCCAACTCCGCCCCCACGCCGACCTCTGTCCCCGCCCCCAGGCCTAACCCCGCCCCCACATCCAGCTCCAGTCCCACACCAGGTCCTAGCTCCCCGCCCTGCCGTGTGTTCACCATCCCTCCAGACTTGCCCCTCTCTGTGGATGAAAGATCAGTCCTCAGCAGAGGTCTCACCTTCGTTCCCACACGTTCTCGGGTCAATGAATTCAATACATGGAGTGACATCGAACAATTCTTCCGCCGCCTTCGCCTCCGTGCCTTCTTTTTCAATCAAGACTCTCGCCCACCCTCTGACGACCCCTTCTCCCACCTCCAACACACCCCGTCCACCTGGACACCCCGTGCTGGCCTCCTACCTGCCCTCGACCTCTTCATAGCAAACTGCCGCCGCGATATTAACCGCTACCTGAACTCCCACACCCCTCCCACCCACTCCAACCTCTCACCCTCGGAACGCGCAGCCCTCCACTCCCTCCGTTCCAACCCCAACCTCACCATCAAACCAGCTGACAAGGGAGGCGCAGTAGTAGTTTGGCGCACTGACCTTTACACCGCTGAGGCCAAACGCCAGCTCGCAGATACCTCCTCCTACCGTCCCCTTGACCATGACCCCAACCCCCACCACCAAACCATCATCTCCCAGACCATCCATAACCTCATCACCTCAGGGGACCTCCCATCCACCGCCTCCAACCTCATAGTCCCACAACCCCGCACCGCCCGTTTCTACCTCCTGCCCAAAATCCACAAACCTGACTGCCCCAGACGACCCATCGTCTCAGCCTGCTCCTGCCCAACCGAACTCATCTTGGCATACCTCGACACGGTCCTGTCCCCATTAGTCCAAGAACTCCCCACCTACGTTCGTGACACCACCCACGCCCTCCACCTCCTCCAGGATTTCCACTTCCCCGGTCCCCAACGCTTCATCTTCACCATGGACATCCAGTCCCTGTACACCTCCATCCCCCATCACGAAGGACTCAAAGCACTCCGCTTCTTCCTTTCCCGCCGTACCACCCAGTACCCTTCCACCGACACCCTCCTTCGACTGACCGAACTGGTCCTCACCCTGAACAACTTTTCTTTCCAATCCTCCCACTTTCTCCAAACAAAAGGAGTAGCCATGGGCACCCGCATGCGCCCCAGCTATGCCTGCCTCTTCGTAGGGTATGTGGAACAATCCATCTTCCGCAACTACACTGGCCCCACCCCCCATCTTTTCCTTCGCTACATTGATGACTGTATCGGCGCTACCTCGTGCTCCCACGAGGAGGTTGAATAGTTCATCCACTACACTAACACCTTCCACCCCGACCTCAAATTCACCTGGACAGTCTCGGACTCCTCCCTCCCCTTCCTAGACCTTTCTGTTTCTATCTCAGGCGACCGAATCAACACGGCACTCTCTGCTCATTCCTGAAGAAGGGCCTGTGCCCGAAACGTCGAATCTCCTGTTCCCTGGATGCTGCCTGACCTGCTGTGCTGTTCCAGCAATAAAGTTTCAACATCAATGTTGTTACACACCCTATCCTCATAACCCTGGATGTCAGTCATAATCAGAAATCTATCAATCCCTACCTTATACATATTCAAATCCTAAGTCTGACTGTTCTTGATGGTCGAGAATTCCAAAGGCTCTCAATCCTATGAATAAAATTATTTTTCTCTCACCTTGGACTTGAATGGCATTTCATTATTTTTAAATTTGCCCCTGGTTTGCATCAGCCCTGTCTATGCCTTTAAGCATTTTGTGGATTTCAATGAAATTGCCTTTCAATTTTGAAAATTGAAATATAGATAAATATAGAACCAGTTTGCCTGGTCCCACTTCATAGTCCAAAAGTGTGGCGCTGAAAAAACACAGCAGGTCAGGCAACATCCAAGGAGCAGGAGAATCCACATTTCAGGCATAAGCACTCAAAGGACAATCCTGCCACCCAAAGGATAAATCTGTTGCACTTTTGCAATGAAATAAGGAGACCAAACTACACACTAAAACTCACAATATCACTACTATATGGCAGTGTACAAATAACTCCCAACCAACATCTGTGGATCCTTGCTGTTTTGTAGCTCCACCCAAATAGCTTCCACACACTGTTCTGATCAGATGAACTTTTTTACTAATGCACTTATCCTATCCCTTATTAACATAACTCTACCTCTTCTCCTCTGGTATGTCTTTCCAAACAGGCACAACAATGCCACTTCTTCTTCAGGCAATTTAGGAAATTCAGCATGTCCAGAGGACCCTCATCAACTTTTACAGATGCACCATAGAAAGCATTCTATCCAGGTGCATAACAGTCTGGTACAGCAACTGCTCGACCAAAGTCTATAAGAAATTACAGCCCAGGCCAATCATGGAAGCCAACTTCCCATCCATGGACCCCATTTACACTTCTCATTGCTGCAGAAAGGCTGCCAACAAAGACCCTTCCAACCCCGGTAATGCACTCTGCCAACCTCTTCCAGAAGGCAGAAGATACAGATGCTTGAACACACATGCACACCAACAGGTTCAGGAACAACTTCTTCCCTGCTGCTTTAGACTGCTGAGTGGACCTCTTTAACTTTAACGTTTATTTTGCTAATGTTAATCTTGCTTAGCGCACCTTCTGTGCAGTTGTAACTTTATATGCCTTGCTCTAAGCACCTTAATATCTGTATGTTTGCTATGATCTGACTGTACCTCTCACAAAACTAAGCTTTTCACTGTACTTAGATACATATGAATACAATATATCAAATCAAACATCCTTGAATATTCAGTCAGTACCCAGCCCTGGTCACCACACAGCAACATTCCTGTAGGTGAAATTAGATCATACATATGCACCTCTGTGCCTTTAGATTGCTAACTTGTTATGAATTCTGTGTACATTCAGATATTGCCTTATCTTCGTCCTTTCGACATAATTCTTTTCAAAGCCTACTTGATGCTCTTTTTGTTTCTCCTACCTTATAGTTTCCCTTGCACCTTTTTGCTTTCCTGTTACCAACTTCAATTCCTTCCAATTTGGTTTAGCTCTCAGTTTCCTATTCCCCTGACAAGGATACAGCAAAAGCACTCAACAGATAGTCTGAGTCACATAACCATAAAGTTTCGAAAATTCTCGAATGGCAAAAGGGAGTAAATAAGTTAAAACAATCAATTTTACTAGTTCTCTACCTAGTGATTCTATTACAATTAAAGTTGGACAAGTCCCTGGGACCTGACAGTGGGCATTCAAAGATGTCAAAAGACGTGACTGCTGAGTTAGTAAATGCATTGGTTGTGATGTTCAAACATTCCTTAGATTCTGAGATAGATTATAAAATCTCAAATGCTACACAGTTCTATTCAAAAAGAGGAGACAGAAAGCAGGAAACTATTGGGCAGTTAACCCAACATCCGATAATGGGAAAATGCTACAATCCTTTACTGAGGTATAATAAATAACAATCCACTTAGAAAATCATAGTAGTCAGGCAGAGTCAAAATGGTTTATGAAAGGAAAATTTTGTTTAACTACTTTGGTAGAACTCAGTGATGAACTGAAAATGTGTTGCTGGAAAAGCGCAGCAGGTCAGGCAGCATCCAAGGAACAGGAGAATCGACGTTTCGGGCATAAGCCCTTCTTCAGGAATGAGGAATGTGTGTCCAGCAGGCTAAGATAAAAAGTAGGGAGGAGGGGCGTTGGAAATGCGATAGGTGGAAGGAGGTCAAGGTGAGGGAGATAGGCTGGAGTGGGGTGGGGGCGGAGAGGTCAGGAAGAAGATTGCAGGTTAGGAAGGCGGTGCTGAGTTTGAGGGATTTGACTGAGACAAGGTGGGGGGAGGGGAAATGAGGAAACTGGAGAAATCGGAGTTCATCCCTTGTGGTTGGAGGGTTCCTAGGCGGAAGCTGAGGCGCTCTTCCTCCAACCGTCGTGTTGCTATGGTCTGGCGATGAAGGAGTCCAAGGACCTGCATGTCCTTGGTGGAGTGGGAGGGGGAGTTGAAGTGTTGAGCCACGGGGTGGTTGGGTTGGTTGGTCCGGGTGTCCCAGAGGTGTTCTCTGAAACGTTCCGCAAGTAGGCGGCCTATCTCCCCAATATAGAGGAGGCCACATCGGGTGCAGCGGATGCAATCTATTGCATCCGCTGCACCCGACGTGGCCTCCTCTATATTGGGGAGACAGGCCGCCTACTTGCGGAACGTTTCAGAGAACACCTCTGGGACACCCGGACCAATCAACCCAACCACCCCGTGGCTCAACACTTCAACTCCCCCTCCCACTCCACCAAGGACATGCAGGTTCTTGGACTCCTCCATCGCCAGACCATAGCAACACGACGGTTGGAGGAAGAGCGTCTCATCTTCCGCCTAGAAACCCTCTAACCACAAGGGATGAACTCAGATTTCTCCAGTTTCCTCATTTCCCCTCCCCCCACCTTGTCTCAGTAAAATCCCTCGAACTCAGCACCACCTTCCTAACCTGCAATCTTCTTCCTGACCTCTCCGCCCCCACCCCACTCCAGCCTATCACCCTCACCTTGACCTCCTATCGTATTTCCAACGCTCCTCCCCCAAGTCCCTCCTCCCTACCTTTTATCTTAGCCTGCTGGACACACTTTCCTCATTCCTGAAGAAGGGCTTATGCCCCGAAACGTCGATTCCCCTGTTCCCTGGATGCTGCCTGACCTGCTGCGCTTTTCCAGAAACACATTTTCAGCTCTGATCTCCAGCATCTGCAGTTCTCACTTTCTCCTCGTAGAACTCAGTGATAGCAACATACAGAATAGATAAAGAGCAACTGATAGGTGTGATGCTCTTAAATTTCCAAAAGGCACTCAATAAAATGTCACATTCAAGTCCACGTCACAAAATAAGAACTCATGATGTCTGTGGTAACTTATCAGCAAGTATAGGTAGTTGGTTAGTTACCAGGAAGCAGAAGGTAGTGGTAAATATGTCACTTTTGGTTTGGGAAACTATAGAATCCCTGTAGTGTGGAAGCAGGCTATGTGGCCCATCAAGTCCACACTGCCCATCCAAAATGGCATCCCACCCTAATGAAATAGCTGGTTTACAGGTAAGAGTGCTGCCTACTGTGGTTGAAAAGCCAGTGGAAACTCAGGTAACTGAACAATCGCAGGACACATATCCTGGGATTTTTCCTGGCTGTCACCAGTTGAGGCAGGACAGATCAAAGAGTACAGATAAGAAAGTTGAAGTGCAATTCGTAGAGACCCTGGTTTGATCAGATGGTGGAGCAGGGGCAGACAGATGACACAGCGGGCACCTTTAGTTCAGATAAAATAACTGAGTTACAGCAGAAAGATGAAAATTTAAAGCAATTGTATCAAAAGGCATACACAGAAAAAGAATCTGAATATATCCCTGAATGTTATTATCTTAAAAATATGTCTTAATGAGGAAATGGAGACCATCACATATTCAGGCAGGTAAGAAATGGGCAAAAATTCATCAAGTCGTACTGCCAGTAAGTTAACATAGGTTGCGGGTACTGCATGAGCCACAAGGGGGTCCAGTTAGGAGTGAGAAAAGCTCAAACTAAAATACATAAACATTCTTAATGGCCTGGACTGCACAGGGATGTAGTTGAATTTTGCCAGACATTTCATACATGTCAGGAAATCTGAAAAACTGCAGCCAGTAATAAATCCTGCACCTTTAATAGCTATTCATACATTTGAGGAAGCTTTTACAACAGTCTTAATTGACTGCGTAGGACCCCTACCTAAAACAAAAAGTGTGAATCAGTTTTTTTTAAAAACAATTATCAATGTGTCCACTAGAATTCCAGAGGCCGTTCCATTATGTAATATCACAGCTAAGTAGGATTGAAGAGGAGTTATCAAATTTTTCACTAGATATGGACTAACATGGAGATACAATCAGATCAATGGTCAAACTTTACATCAAATTTATTCAAGGAAGTTATGGACAGTTTAGGAATAAAACAATTCAAACCTACTGCTTACCATCCAGAGTTGCAGGGAGCACTAGAAAGGTGACATCAGACATTAAAAACCACATTGAGGGCTTATTGTCAAGACTATCCAGATGATTGGGATAAAGGAATTTCGTTGATGCTTTTTGGAATCGGAGATGTACCAAATGAATTGAGTCCATTTGAATTAGCTTTGGGAATTAAGTGAGGCCCACTAAAGTTGATTAAGGAGAAAGTGTTAAGTCAAAATTCAGAGACTACATATTTGGATTGTGTATCAAATTTTATGGAACAATTAAACAGAGCGAGGGGTTTGGCTCAACAGCACTGAAAAGTATCACAGCATACAATGAAACAGGAAGAAGACAAGAAACCAAAGACTTACAATTTTGCTCTTACTGTTACTTCCAGTGATAGGTGAGCCTTTAAAAGCAAGGTTTAGTGGACCTTATTAAGTCGAAAGGAAATTGAGCGAGGTGAACTATTTGATAAGGACTCTAGTCAGAAAGAAATCTCACAGTGCATGTCATGTGAATATGTTCAAAAGGTATTTTGACTGGGAAGGAAAGTCAAAGGAGACTGTGTTATTGATTATAAGACAGAGGGAAGAACCAAATTCAGAGGATTCTGAATTGTACATTCCTCAAATTAAATTGGACAATGAGAAAGTTAGCAAAAATTGGCATAAAGTATTGAACTACCTTCTAGAGGAAAATCGAAATGACCAGAAAGAATTATTACTATCACATGGGGAGATATGTGAAAATTAGCTGGTAAGTACTAACCTAATTATGCATGTAGAAATAGGAGATGCTGTTCCAATTATAAGCCTCCTTTTAAGCATAGCCCTCTAAAGTTGGCACAGGTTCAAAAGGAGATTGAATGCATATTCCAGGATGACATAATTGAAGTGAATTACAGTGACTGGAGCTCACCCATTGTAATAGTGCCAAAACTAGATGGTACCCAATGGCTATGTGTGGACTATCACAAAGTCAATGAAGTTACAAAGACTGATGCATATCTGATTCTGCATTTGGAAGACTGAATTGAAAAGGTGGGACAAGCAATTTATATCTCTAAGTTGGACTTGCTCAGAAGATACTGGCAGGTTCCTTTGTCAAAAAGTGCAAAGGCAATTTTGGCTTTCATAACGTCGAATGGACCATATCAGTTTAAAAGTCATGCCATTTGCTATGAAAAATGCACCAGCTACATTTCAGAGACTAACCAATAAGGTCATTGCCGGACTGCCCAATTGTGTCATAAAGATAGGTGACCAGGTGATTATTAGTCACACATGGAAGGAACTTTTGCAATATTTATCAGACTTGTTGTTAAATCTGGCTAAAATTGAATTTGCCAAAGCCCAAGTCACCTTCCTGGGCCATGTTAGTGGACATGGACAAATGGCTCCACAGATGGCAAAAACAAAAGTAATTGGACAGTTTCCCATCCCATCAACAAAACAGCAGTTCTGGGATTCCTGGGATGAAGTAGATGCCATTAAGAATTCAGACCAGATTTTAGCAGTGTGGTGTGCTCCACTCAGAGTTGCTAAAGAAAGGCAAGAAGTTTCAGCAGACAGCAAACTGTCAGAAGGCATTTGACAGCCTGAAAGCTGTGTTAACCACTGCCCCAGTGTTAGCCACACCTAATTATGCAAAGCCATTCAAGGTGGCTATCGATGCAAGTGATGCGGATGTCATTGCTGTGCTCTTGCAGGAAAACGGTAAGATAGAAAGACCTATCAGGTATTTCGCCAGGAAATTCATCAGTAAATACATTCAATTGTTGAGAAGGAGACTTTGAGCTTGGTGTTGGCATTATAACATTTCAATTTTTATGTTACCTGTAACATATCTGAGCCAATCATGTACACTGACCGTAACCCATTGAAGTTTGTGGAGAAATTTAAGGACAAAAATGTCAGACTGTATACATAGAGCTTGTTGTTACAGTCACTCAATTTGTAAATTGTGCACGTGGCAGGTCGAGAAAACTTGATTACCGATACTTTGCCGAGACTTGAATGAGAATCGGAAACGTTCGGTGGCAAGAGTAAAACAGACAAACAGAATGTAGTAGTGCATATTTGCATGTTTAATATCAATGTAACGTATATGTGTGGTGTAGAGTACTAACAGTTTAAGATTAAGGGGTTTTAAAATGAAGCCATCTTTGGATATTGATGGTTCATTTCCTTTACAAAGGGGAAGGTGTGACGATGCTGCTCCTTTAACGACACATCTGGATAGTAGTAACAGGATAGGTCAGAGTCAGCATGGATTCAGAATTCGATAGATTCGGGATCAGTTCCTGTGGATTGGAGGGTGGCTGATGTTGTACCACTTTTTAAGAAAGGTCGGAGAGAGAAAGCAGAAAATTATAGACCAGTTACTCTGACCTCAGTAGTGGGAAAGATGCTGGAATCTATTATAAAGGATGAAATTACGACACATCTGGATAGTAGTAACAGGATAGGTCAGAGTCAGCATGGATTTATGAAGGGGAAATCATGCTTGACTAATCTTCTGGAATTTTTTGAGGATATAACTCTGAAGATGGACGAGGGAGATCCAGTAGATGTAGTGTACCTGGACTTTCAGAAAGCTTTTGATAAAGTCCCACATAGGAGGTTAGTGAGCAAAATTTGGGCGCATGGTATTGGGGGCAAAGTACTAACTTGGATTGAAAGTTGGTTGGCTGACGGGAAGTGTAGTGATAAACGACTCCATTTCGGAATGGCAGGCAGTGACCAGTGGGGTACCGCAGGGATCAGTGCTGGGACCGCAGCTTTTTACAATATATATTAATGATATAGAAGATGGTATTAGTAATAACATTAGCAAACTTGCTGATGATACTAAGCTGGGTGGCAGGGTGAAATGTGAGGAGGATGTTAGGAGATTGCAGGGTGACCGGGACAGGTTAGGTGAGTGGTCAAATGCATGGTAGATGCAGTTTAATGTTGATAAATGTATGGTTATCCACTTTGGTGGCAAGTACAGGAAGGCAGATTACTACCTAAATGGAATCAATTTAGCTAAAGGGGCAGTACAAAAAGATCTGGGTGTTCTTGTACACCAGTCAATGAAGGTAAGCATGCCTGTACAGCAGGTAGTGAAGAAGGCTAATAGCACACTGGCCTTCATAACAAGAGGGATTGAGTATAGAAGCAAAGAGGTTCTTCTGCAGCTGTACAGGGCCCTGGTGAGACCACACCTGGAGTACTGTGTGCAGTTCTGGTCTCCAAATTTGAGGAAAGACATTCTGGCTATTGAGGGAGTGCAGCGTAGGTTCACGAAGTCAATCCCTGGAATGACGGGACTACCTTCTGAAAGAGAGTGATGGCTGTGTGGAATGCTCTGCCCCAGAGGGCAGTGGAGGCCCAGTCACTGGATTCATTTAAGAAAGAGTTGGATAGAGCTCTCAAGGATAGTGGAATCAAGGGTTATGAAGATAAGGCAGGAACAGGATACTGATGATCAGCCATGAACATATTGAATGGTGGTGCAGGCTCGAAGGGCAGAATGGCCTACTCCTGCGTCTATTGTCGATAACAAGGTCATGCTGTCCTTGGTCTGTTTTTCAGAGAGGTCGTAAAAGACACAGACTCCAAAAAGTCTAAGTTGAAGGGTTTTAAGGCCAATTTGATTATAAATAACAGATACTGCCTCAGGCAGAAGGCTTTCAAGTTAAGAAAACACTTGTACAGTGAAAGCAGTGTGCCCTGTTCTCCTAGTTCAGCTCTTCTCTGGTTTGGTTTTTGGCAGTAGTGATTTGAAGCTACTGAACCTAAAGCAGGTCAATGATGGTCTCTCTCAGACATCTCTCCTGTAAGACCCTGTGTTCGATTTTACCTTTTGTGCCAAGAGGTGTTTGTAAGGATGGTTGCAAGTATGGAATAGCATCATTAAGGTGGGATGATCTGTTGGGTTTTCGGATAGGTTACGTTATTCGGTTAGATTAGATTACTTAGTATGGAAACAGGCCCTTCGGCCTAACAAGTCCACACCGACCCGCCGAAGCACGACCCACCCAGACCCATTCCCCTACACCTAACACTACGGGCAATTTAGCATGTCCAATTCACCTAACCTGCACATTTTTGGACTGTGGGAGGAAACCAGAGCACCCGGAGGAAACCCACGCAGACACGGGGAGAATGTGCAAACTCCACACCGTCAGTCACCTGAGGCGGGAATTGAACCCGGGTCTCTGGCGCTGTTCTCTTTTGTTTGTGTTCCATTCTGTAATGTTATAAATAAATTGTTTTGTTTAAAACTACGTGGTTTGGCCAATTGCATCCCTCTTGGAATATCCACGTTACACCTGCTTAAAACAACTAGTTACTTTCTTGAAAAGTTTTGAGGGTGTCTGGCCTGGTCCAAAAAATTCCCATTAGCCAATTCTCTATCCACACCAAAACACTACAGTACTATAACACCATAGGTTCTTATCTTATGACTTAGTCTTTTGTTAATCTATTGAAAAACATATAGATTTTCATAGATTAATTGAGACCTCCATGGTCATGAGAGGGAAAATGAAAGTTTTACTATCTGGACTAGTGGAGGAGAAATCTCCAGAAAATTATAGTCTACTTATGAATGGTTCCCACAGAAGCAAGTTCTGGAAAATTGATGAATATCATGAGAGAATTTGTCAGGGAAGAAAGAAGTAAACCTAAATGTTACAATCCACATCAGAAAACTCATTGACTCTCAAGCCCAACCACTCCTGGGGACTCCACAGACGTTAATGAATTAACACAAAGTATGCAGTTCTCAATTTACCTATGTAATGGATTCAGGTTAACACAAAGCACTGACCAGTTACAGAGCAGCTTCAACCAAGAACTCAGACTTACCAAGAATTGTTTATTCCAAATAAATAAATTCAAGCCACAGATAAACAAAACTATGAACTATCAACATATAACTCACCCAGCTGAAACTCTAACCCAATTTGAAACCCCTACAGACAGTCAAACAAAAACATTGTTATGGGTGGAGACAAAAACAAACTGGGGAAACGTACTTCAATATCACCACACCAGAGGGCTCAATGGGATTTTTAGAATCATAGAACTCGTACAGTTTGGAAAAAGAGGCCATTCAGCCCACAGAATCCACACCAACCCTCTGAAAAGCATCCCAGCCAGACCCGGCCCCAACCCTATTCCCATAACCCTGCATTTATCACAGCTAATCCACTAAGACTGCACATCCCTGGACACTATGGACAATTTAACAAAGCTATTCCACCTAAACTACACTTCTTTTGAGCTTTGACAGGAAACTTGGGCACCTAGAGGAAACCCACACAGATACAGGGAGAATTTGCAAACTCACCACAGACACCTCACGCTGGAATCAAACCTGGGTGCCTGGCGCTGACAGACAGTAGTGCTATGTACTGATGCACCATGCCACCTTGTTTCCCAAGACCACATGTTCTGCAATCTCCTTTCTCCCGTTTCTTTCACAATCTTCTTACAGGGCAATTGGTACACTAATGACAAAATCTCTTAGCTCATGGTTAAAGGTAATAGCTTACAGCAACGGATGGGAAAAAAATCACTGGTTTGCTCCAGGTACTTTTATTGCAAAGAAGTAGAGACAGAACCATCTTTTTCAGCAGTCCAGAAGTTTCACGTTCTATTGTAAACACACATTGATCACCTACCCAGGAGCCAATCAGAAAGCTGCCATCAGGTTAATTGCCCCAACATTCTCAAGTGGTCACATTTGAACAAACCAATCAGCAGCTATGGTAAAATGTCATTCTGGCACCATGATGCCTTATCTTTCTTTCCCCACTACTTGAACAAAACTGTCAATGAATTCCAGAAACCTATTTTCAAAAACTTAACAAGTGTTTCCATGATCTTTAGAAAAATAGCTCTTTTTCCATTTTTGTCCACAATCAAACTAAAGGAAAATAGAAAGATATGATTTTTACAACGTTAGTAGAGATAATTCATACCGATGGGAGACCGACAGCCCTTGACTGGAAGGCCACGTTTGACCAAGTGAGGCATCAAGGAGCCCCAGTACTTTGCATCAGTATTTACTGTGGAAAAGGGTATGGAAGATATAGACTGTAGGGAAATAGATGGTGACACCTTGCAAAATGTCCAAATTACAGAGGAGGAAGTGCTGGTTGTCTTGAAACGCATAAAGGTGGATAAATCCCCAGGACCTGATCAGGTGTGCCCTAGAACACCATGGGAAGCGAAAGAAGTGATTGCTGGGCCTCTTGCTGAGATATTTGTATCATCGATAGTCTCAGGTGAGGTGCCGGAAGACTGGAAAAGTTGGCTAACGTGGTGCCACTGTTTAAGAAGGGTGGTAAGGACAAGCCAGGGAACTATAGGCCAGTGAGTCTGACATCTGTGGTGGGCAAGTTTTGGAAGGAATCCGGAGGGACAGGATGCACATGTCTTTGGAAAGGCAAGGACTGATTAGGGATAGTCAGCATGGCTTTGTGCTTGGGAAATCATGTCACAAACTTGATTTGAGTTCTTTGAAGAAGTAACAAAGAGGATTGATGAGGGCAGAGCAGATGTGATCTATATGGACTTCAGCAAGGCGTTCGACAAGGTTCCCCATGGGAGACTGATTAGCAAGGTTAGATTTCACAGAAGGTACTTGGATGCTGCCTGAACTGCTGTGCTCTTCCAGCACCAGTAATCCAGAAATAGATTTCACAGAATACAGGGAGAACTAGCCATTTGGATATAGAACTGGCTCAAAGGTAGACGACAGAGGGTGGTGGTGGAGGGTTGTTTTCAGACTGGAGGCCTGTGACCAGTGTAGTGCCACAAGGATCGGTGCTGGGTCCTCTACTTTTTGTCATTTACATAAATGATTTGGATGCAAGCATAAGAGGTACAGTTAGTAAGTTTGCAGATGACACCAAAATTGGAGGTGTAGTGGACAGCGAAGATGGTTACCTCAGATTACAACAGGATCTTGACCAGATGGGCCAATGAGCAAAGAAGTGACAGATGGAGTTTAATTCAGATAAATGCGAGGTGCTGCATTTTGGGAAAGCAAATCTTAGCAGGATTTATACACTTAATGGTAAGGTCCTAGGGAGTATTGCTGAACAAAGTGACCTTGGAGTACAGGTTCATAGTTCCTTGAAAGTGGAGTCGCAGGTAGATAGGATAGTGAAGAAGGCGTTTGCTATGCTTTCTTTTATTGTTCAGAGTATTGAGTATAGGAGTTGGGAGAACAGGACATTGGTGAGGCCACTCTTGAAATATTGCATGCAATTCTGGTCTCGTTCCTATCGGAAAGATGTTGTGAAACTTGAAAGGATTCAGAAAAGATTTACAAGGATGTTGCCAGTGTTGGAGGATTTGAGCTGTAGGGAGAGGCTAAACAGGCTGGGGCTGTTTTCCCTGGAGCATCGGAGGCTGAGGGGTGACCTTACAGAGGTTTACAAAATCACGAGGGGCATGCATAGGATAAATAGGCAAAGTCTTTTCCCTGGGATCGGGGAGTCCAGAACTAGAGGGCACAGGTTTAGGGTGAGAGGGGAAGATATAAAAGAGACCTAAGGGGCAACTTTTTCACACAGTGGGTGGTACGGGTATGGAATGAGCTGCCAGAGGAAGTGGTGGAGACTGGTACAATTGCAACATTTAAGAGGCATTTGGATGGGTATATGAATAGGAAGGATTTGAAGGGATATGGGCTGGGTGCTGGCAGGTGGGACTAGATTGGGTTGGGATATCTGGTCGGCATGGATGGGTTGGACCGAAGTATCTGTTTCCATGCTGTACATCTCTATGACTCTATAACTATGAAACTGAAATCAATGGGAATCATGGGAAAACAGTGTACTGGTTGAAATCGTATCTGGCATATAGGAAGATGGTTGTGGTTGCTGGAGTTGTAGAGTCAGAGTTGTAGGCACTGTATACAGCACTGTAACAGTGTCTTCGGTCCAATTTGTCCATGCCGATCAGATATCCTAAATTAATCTTGTCCCATTTGCCAACATTTGGCCCATATCCTCTTCCTATTCACGTACCTATCTCGATGCCTTTTCAATGTTCTAATTAGGGTGATGTTCTAATTAGACCAGACTCCACCATTTTCTCTGGCAATTCATTCCATACATATCCCACCCTCTGCATGAAAATGTTGCCTCTTAGGTCCCTTTTAAATCTTTCCACTCTCACCTTCAACCTATGCCCTCTAGTTTTGGGCTCTCCTATCCTGGGGAAAAGACCTTGAATGTTCACCCTATCCATGACTCTCATGATTTTGATGCTCCAGGGAAAATAGCCCCAGCCTATTCAGCCTCTCTCAGTAGCTTAAACCCTCCAACCCTGTAAAGAAAAATCGACGTTTCGGGCAAAAGTCCATCATCAGGAATAGAGGCAGAGTGCCTGAAGGGTGGAGAGATAATCTCTCCACCCTGAAGGCACTCTGCCTCTATTCCTGATGAAGGACTTTTGCCCAAAACGTTGATTTTCCTGCTCCTCGGATGCTGCCTGAACTGCTGTGCTTTTCCAGCACCACTCTAATCGAGAATCTGGTTTCCAGCATCTGCAGTCATTGTTTTTAGCTAACATCCCTGTAAACCCTTCCTGACCCCTTTCAAGTTTAACAATATCTTTCCTATAGCAGGCAGACCAGAACTGAATGCAGTATTTCAAAAGTGGCTTGACCAATGTCTTGTACAGCCACACACGATCTCCCAACTCCTATACTCAATGCACTGACCAATAAAGGAAACTGTAGCAAATGCCTTCTTCACTATCCTGTCTACCTGCAACTCCACTTTCAAGAAACTATGAACCTGTACACCAAGGTATCTTTGTTCAGCAACACACCCCAGGTCTTTATCATTAAGTGTATTAGTCCTGGCCTGGATTTGCCTTTCCAAAAAACAACAACTCTCATTTATTTCTTCAGCTCTTCTTCAAGGCCCAAACATCTTCAGCTGCTTTATTAGCAACATTATAAAGTCATAGATATGTACAGCATGGAAACAGATACTTCAGTCCAACCTGTCCATGCCGACCAGATATCCCAGCACCCGGCTCATATCCCTCCAAACCCTTCCTATTCATATACCCATCCAAATGCCTCTTAAATATTGCAATTGTACCAGTCTCCACCACTTCCTCTGGCAGCTCATTCCATACACGTACCACCCTCTGCGTGAAAACGTTGCCCCTTAGGTCTCTTGTTCAGCCCATTTGCAATTCCTCAGATAATGAAACAGTCCACATCCAAATGCATCAAGACCTGGACAATATCCAGGATTGGGCTGAAAATGCCAGGCACATGAATAGCACGCGCATCACACAAATGCCAAGCAATGACCATCTTCAACAAGAGACAGTCCAACTACTGCCCTTTGTCATTGAATCACTTTACCATTACTGAATCCTCCAGTGTCAACATCCTGGGGGTTACCATTAACCAGAAACTCAACTAGGCTTGGCACTATCAATAACGTAGCACAAGAGCAATTCACAGTCTAGGAATACTGCAAAAAACTCACTTCCTGACACTTCAGAGTCTGTCCATCATCTACAACGCACAAGTTAAGAATCTGATGGCATACTCCCCATTTGCTTAGATAAGTGCAGATCCAACAACACTCAAGAAGCTCGACACCCCCAGGACAATGTAGTCCACTTGATTGGCACTACATTCACAAATAACCACCCATTTCACCATGATCCTTAAGAGCAGCATTCTATCCAATCTACAAGCAGCACTGCAGAAATTCACCAAAACTCCTTGTACAGCACCTTCCAAACCCACGACCACCTCCGTCTAGAAGGGCAAGCAGCAGATACATGAGAACACCATCCTTAGAAATATATCACTGTTCCTCCATAGTCTCTGGGTTAAAATTGTGGAATACCTATCTTAACTGCAATGGGCCGATTACAACATGTGCAGCAGTTTAAGGTGGCAGCTCACCACCATCTTCTCAAGGACAATGATGGACAGACAATCCAGCAACACCCATGTCCCATGAGAGAATAAAAAGAATAGCGTTTTGTTTAAATCTTTCATATACAGTGAAGGTTATTTTGTTTAAAAGGTCATCTTGGATATGGCTCTATTGATAAAAATTAGGGGCTGAGACTTTTTTTTTTAAAACCATGTTAATCACCCCAAACTCTATCATAATGTAGAAAACATAACTTGGACTGGGGAGATTCTAAAAGCAGAACAAACATTATTGCGAAGTCAAAAATAGGCTGACAACCATATAGAATGGTGAGCCACAATACTGGAGGCAAAAACAAAATCTGGAATTGCTTCAGACCCATATTGGGAAAGTGGCAGCTGCTTCCAAATGCATGAATATAGATGGGTTAAATTGTATTATGCTCTTGTAGTGCCAACATAAGTAAAAATATAGAGAAAGAATCATTGGCTACACGTTCAGACAGCAGCAGTATTTTGAAAATTCATGCAGTGTGTACTTAACCTCACCAGCAGCACAGGACAAAAATAAAAGCAAACAAATTTCCTTATTTAACAAAAGAAGAAAATCGCTGGAAAAAGTTAGGTCTGTCAGCATCTGTGAAGAGACATTCATTAACATTTAAAGTCCAGTGACTGTTTTTCAGACCTGATAACATCTAGGAAACACTGGTATTCAGATTGTCGACTGGGGTAGGCAGTGGGCTGATGACAGAGTCCAGAGACAGGGACAAAGAGATTGATGATGATACCAAGTCAAATAGTGAAGAAAAGCTAGATAGCTGATAATGGGAACTATGAATGGGTAAAAATAAGTTGATGGTGCTAGAGGACCTGGGGTATCGGGGTGGCGCTACCTTAACAGACGGTGTTAAGGCACTAAAACGTTTGGATTTGATATGGAGTCCTGAATGCTGCAAAGTTTCCAAGCAGAAAATAAGATGCTATTCATCCAACTTTCACTGAGCTTTGCTGGAGGCTGCAGGCCTATGACAGAAATGTTGACATTCTAATAAATCTAATGTAGTTACGCAGAATAAAGTTTTCACCGCACTATAAATAAACACGTTTGCTGCACCAATGTACATCATATTATTTTCTTCACATCAGCCAACACAAGCAAACTACTTGCTTTGTTGCCAACAGAACCAGACTCTCAGGTGTTTTTCACCATCAACAGTCCCTAGCAGATGAAGATGACTCACCTTCACTCTCAGAGTAAGTCCATCAAGTGGTTGTACAGCGCAATGTGGCTTCTGCAGATTCTGCCACATCTGGTATCAAAACGTGGTTGTGGGAAGGGTGTGGCAGAGCACTCCTTACACTGTTTTCACCTGGCTTCCTTTTTTTCACCAGCAGTAAGTCTTGATGTGCTTGTTGCCTTCCTAGATACAACTCCTTCACCATTGACAGTCTTGGGCCAGTGATTCCCAGGGGATGGTGGCAATGTTGTACTTCATCAGTGAGGCCTTTGGGGTACCACCGAAGTGCTTCCTCTGTCCACCTGAGGATTGCCTGCCACTTTGGAGCTGGAAGTAGAGCACCTGCTTGAGGGTCTTGTCTTGGTCATGTGGAACATGTGACCAGTTCATTGCGGCCGATCAAGGGTGGTCAGTGCCTCAATGCTGGGGATATTGGCCTGGTCGAGGACACTCTCTCTGGTGAGGTCTGTCTCACCAGCAGATTCACAGAGTCTTGCACAGTCACAGTGTTGGTGGTGCTACTCCAGTACTAGTTTGTTATATACAAGGTGAAAGTGAGGACTACAGATGCTGGAGATTAGAATCAGGAGTGTGGTGCTGGAAAAGTACAGCAGGTCAGGCAGCATCCGAGAAGGAGGATTGACATTTTAGGCAAAAGCCTTTCATTGGGACTGGCATTCCTAATGAAGGGCTTTTGCCCAAAACGTTGATTCTCCTGCTCCTTGGATGCTGCCTGATCTGATGTGCTTTTCCAGCACCACACTCTCGTGTCTGTTATATACATCTTATCCACGTCTCAGATGCATATAGGAGGGCAGAAACCACCACAACTTTGGATACAATGAGTTTGGTGTTAGATCTGATGTCTCTGTCCTCAAACACCCTTTTTCTCAGGTGGCCTAAGGCTGTGCGAGCACACCAGAGGCCGTGATGGACCACTTCATCGTTATCTGCTTTGGTCAACAGGACACTTGAGGTATTCTAAGTGGCCAATGTTGTCTTATGTCTCCCCAAGGACCTTGATAGTTGGAGGTTTGCTCTGCAATGCCAGGCCAAGTTGGTGGAGGACATTCATTTTGTGGATGTTCAGATTAAGACCCATGCTCTCATACGCCTCCCGTTGCTGACGATGCTCTGGAGTTCAAGGTCTAGTTTTACACATATACAAACAAAAAGCCTCATACAATTGAGCTGCTCTCTACGAAGTCAGCGACCCTTAACAATGCCAAGGTGCAGGATTAGAACAATCTCTGGTCTGTGCTCAGGCCGTCATTATCAATGCCTGCAAAAATCCAGCTAGTCATTTAATGAAGAAACACCAAGACCGGTTTAATGAGAATGATCAGGAAGTCCAAGAACTGATAAGTTGGAAGCACATGGTATTTCTCAATGTTAAACAGCAACTACACTCGGAAGATAAAATGCAGATCTTCAGCCGACTAAAGGCAGAGGTCCAACAACAAACCCCGACATAAAGAACAGATGGTGGATAGAAAAAACACGAGAGACTCAACGAATGGTGAATACGCTTCGATGTGCAATATTTCTTCTGTGCTGTCAAAACCATCTAATGACCAAACAAAGGCTCTAGGGCAAGAACGAGCGCTGTCAGAGACAACTCACAGCAGCACCAAGACGGTAAGGCCTGTCCAAACAGAGCACTTCCGCACAAAGGCCTCACCAGCCCAAACCCGCACTGTCCCCCGATCCACGTCAAACCAGAGGCCGCACACTCACCCCCGCTTGGAGCGCCGGTCTCTGATCTCCGAACAGTCGCTCCCAGGCGACGTAAATGATGCTTCCGACTAGCGCTATGGCCGCTCCGAGTAGCCCGACCCGGTAAACCTGCTCCAGCATCCGGGCAGCGGCAGCTCAAACACGGAGTGAGCGGGACAGTCGGCGGGCACAGCGCTGATTCCGCCCTCAGAGCCGCCTCCGGGGAAGAAGGCGCTGCCTAGGCCTCAGGCCCACTCACCGCAGTCAGACTTGGCCTCTGTGAGCGGCTTAAACACATTGTGACACGGCAGAGGCGTCAGCCAACGGCGGGGCGAAAGGCGGCGCCGCCCCGACACAGGCCCCTGTCCAGACCCCTCCCCGCCCACACACACCCGGCCCAGACCCCTCCCCGCCCAGACACACCCGGCCCAGACCCCTCCCCGCCCAGACACACCCGGCCCAGACCCCTCCCCGCCCAGACACACCCGGCCCAGACCCCTCCCCGCCCAGACACACCCGGCCCAGACCCCTCCCCGCCCAGACACACCCGGCCCAGACCCCTCCCCGCCCAGACACACCCGGCCCAGACCCCTCCCCGCCCAGACACACCCGGCCCAGACCCCTCCCCGCCCAGACACACCCGGCCCAGACCTCTCCCCGCCCAGACACACCCGGCCCAGACCCCTCCCCGCCCAGACACACCCGGCCCAGACCCCTCCCCGCCCAGACACACCCGGCCCAGACCCCTCCCCGCCCAGACACACCCGGCCCAGACCCCTCCCCGTCCAGACACCTCCCCGCCCAGACACACCCGGCCCATACCCCTCCCCGCCCAGACACACCCGGCCCAGACACACCCGGCCCAGACACCTCCCCGCCCAGACACCAATGAAATCTGAAAATGAGTCAGATGATGATCGTAAATCCATTGTCCATTGTTGGCCAGCCGTGTCCACAACCTGTGAAAGAATAAAGTCGAGACTAACGCTCCAGCGAAGAACTGAGACAACAGCACCTCTTTCACATGAGATGCCAAAGCTGAGGCCAATCTGCTCTGGAAGGAATACGAACAGTACTCTTGAGAAATGATGGTACCAGTCAAAGTTGGAGTTCCATTTTAAAATATGCAGACTGGCCAGTACTTACCACCATTTTCAAGCTCATGTTCCTTCATTAGGTGGATATAAAGGATCATATCATGCAGGAAAGAACTCCAGCAAGGAATCAGGACAACAAGAAGGTACCATGAAATAACCTTGGAAGTAGGTTTAAAGAAAATTCCTTACACACATTTAAAAAAAGGAGGAAGTGCAGACTGGAGATCAGAGTTAAGAGTGTGGCACTGGAAAAGCGCAGCAGGTCAGGCAGCATCCGAGGAGCAGGAGAATCGATATTTCGGGCATAAGCCTTTCCTGATGAATGGCTTACGCACGAAACATCGACTCTCCTGCTCCTCAGATACTGCCTGACCTACTGTGTTTTTCCAGCACCACACTTTCAATACATTAAAGAGGATAACTAGGGAGAAGGCACGTTCACTCAAGGACAAAGGATGGAATTTGTGCTAGGAAGCAGAGGATGTGGGGAAGATCCTAAATGTGTACTTTGCATTGGTATTAATCCAGGAGGATATGAAAGATAGTGAGATTAGTGTCCAGCATGCTAATATGGTAGGACATTTTGAGAGCAAGAGGGCATGGAGCAACCACCCTCCACTGGACATCGTTGGCTCCCCTTTGGAGATCATGAACAGCACCAAATATCTTGGAGTACACCTGGTGGAGAATCTCACCTGACGACTTTCTAAGTAAAGTTATACCAAAGGATGGCTGGGGTACTTCTTTTTTCAAAATTTCTTTGTTCACATTGTTATTCCATGGTGTATTTTTAGATTAGATTAGATTACAGTGTGGAGACAGGCCCTTCGGCCCAACAAGTCCACACCGACCCGCCGAAGCGCAACCCACCCAGACCCATTCCCCTCTTCACCTAACACTACGGGCAATTTAGCATGGCCAATTCACCTGACCTGCACATCTTTGGACTGTGGGAGGAAACCGGAGTATCCGGAGGAAACCCACGCAGACACGGGGAGAATGTGCAAACTCCACACAGTCAGTCGCCTGAGGCGGGAATTGAACCCGGGTCTCTGGTGCTGTGAGGCAGCAGTGCTAACCACTGTGCCACCGTTTGCTGCTTGTGTTTGTGGTGTGGCTCTAGCTAGGAGGAAAGAAAATGGTTGGGATGGCTAGATGCCTACCTACAGGCAGTTTATACCCAGTTCAGGTATTTAAATACCCTGGCTGCTGTATTGGCAGCAGGATGGGAAGTTGGGTTTTGGGATGTATAGATGCCCCTTTGGGTGGGAAGTGAGTTCCCCTATTCAGCACTATTGGTACTTTAAATTTTGGTTTGTTTTTTGGTTTTGTTGTTGTGTATGGCCTTTGATAGCTTTGTAGGTTGGTTAACTGTAGAAGTTTTAGTTTATGATGTTTTTAAGTTCGATGGATCTTGCGCCACTAAGGCTCAGCTTTTTGCAATTCAAATTCCTCCTCTCTGGAATCTAAATGTTACTGCAGAAGGTTATGGCTAATGACTTAATTAAATGGTGCACCTGGAACATCAAGGGGAGTCACGCACCAATTAAGAAGGAAAAGGTACTCTAGAGTCTTAGATAGGAAAAGTTGGATATTGTTTTATTACAGCAGACACACTTGGATGATAGGGAGCAATTGAAACTGTAGCAGAATGGCTTTAATCACGGTTTACTTTTCATCGTTAAATTCCAGAAGTAGGGGAGTGGCTATATTGGTTAGGAGGAATCTCCCATTTAAATTAGTAGAGTGTGTTAAAGACACACACACAGGAGGTTTGTAATCCTCAATGCCCTGATAAACAGAGAAGAATATGCTGTTTTAAATGTTTACCGCCCTCCTGCCCACCCCTTCAAGTTTCTGGTAGATACGTTCTCTGAATTGATTAGAGCCATAGAGATGTACAGCATGGAAACAGACCCTTCGGTCCAACCTGTCCACGCTGACCAGATATCCCAACCCAATCTAGTCCCACCTGCCAGCACCTGGCCCATATCCCTCCAAACCCTTCCTATTCATATACCCATCCAAATGCCTTTTAAATGTTGCAATTGTACCAGCCTCCACCACATCCTCTGGCAGCTCACTCCATACATGTGCCACCCTCTACGTGAAAAGGTTGCCCCTTAGGTCTCTTTTATATCTTTCCCCCCCTCACCCTAAACCTATGCCTACTAGTTCTGGACTCTCCAACCCCAAGGAAAAGACTTTGTCTATTTATCCTATCCATGCCCCTCATGATTTTATAAACCTCCATAAGGTCACCCCTCAGCCTCCGACGCTCCAGGGAAAACAGCCCCAGCCTGTACAGCCTCTCCCCATAGCTCAAATCCTCCAACCCTGGCAACATCCTTGTAAATCTTTTCTGAACCCTTTCAAGTTTCACAACATCTTTCTGATAGGAAGGAGACCAGAATTGCACGCAATATTCCAACAGTGGCCTAACCAATGTCCTGTACAGCCACAACATGACCTCCCAACTCCTGTACTCAATACTCTGACCAATAAAGGAAAGCATACCAAACACTTTTTTTACTATCCTATCCACTTGCGACTCCACTTTCAAGGAGCTATGAACCTGCACTCCAAGATATCTTTGTTCAGCAACACTCCCTAGGACCTTACCATTAAGTGAATAAGTCCTGCTAGGATTTGCTTTCCCAAAATGCAGCACCTCGCATTTATCTGAATTAAACTTCATCTGTCACTTCTCAGCCCATTGGCTCATCTGGTCCAGATCCTGTTGTAATCTGAGGTAACCCTCTTCACTGTCCACTACACCTCCAACTTTGGAGTCATCTGCAAACTTACTAACTGTACCTCTTATGCTCGCATCCAAATCATTTATGTAAATGACAAAAAGTAGAGGGCCCAGCACCTATCCTTGTGGCACTCCACTGGTTGCAGGCCTCCAGTCTGAAAAACAACCCTCCACCACCACCCTCTGTCTTCTACCTTTGAGCCAGTTCTGTATCCAATGGCTAGTTCTCCCTGTATTCCATAAGATCTAACCTTGTTAATCAGTCTCCCATGGGGAATCTTGTTGAACGCCTTACTGAAGTCCATTTAGATCACATCTACTGCTCTGCCCTCATCAATCTTCTGTTACTTCTTCAAAAAACTCAATCAAGTTTGTGAGACTTCACACAGAGTACACCTGATCAGGTCCTGGGGAGTTATCCACTTTGATATGTTTCAAGATATCCAGCACTTCCTCCTCTATAATCTGGATATTTTGCAAGATGTCACCATCTATTTCCCTTCAGTCTATATCTTCCATATCCTTTTCCACAGTAAATACTGATGCAAAATATTCATTTAGTATCTCCCACATTTTCTGTGGCTCCACACAAAGACCGCCTTGCTGATCTTTGAGGGGCCCTATTCTCTCCCAAGTTACCCTTTTGTCCTTAATATATTTGTAAAAGCCCTTTGGATTCTCCTTAATTCAATTTACCAAAGCTATCTCATGTCCCCTTTTTGCCCTCCTAATTTCCCCCTTAAGTATACTCCTACTTGCTTTAAACTCTTCTAAGGAATCACTCAATCTATCCTCTCTATACCTGACATATGCTTCCTCCTTTTTCTTAACCAAACCCTCAATTTCTTTAGTCATTCAGCATTCCTGATACCTACCAGCCTTCCCTTTCACCGACAGGAATATTTTCTCTCTGGATTCTTGTTATCTCATTTCTGAAGGCTTCCCATTTTCCAGCCGTCCCTTTACCTGCGAACATCTGCCTCCAATCAGCTTTCGAAAGTTTTTGCCTACTACCGTCAAAATTGGCCTTTCTCCAATTTAGAACTTCAACTTTTAGATCTGATCTATCCTTTTCCATCATTATTTTAAAAGTCTCGAGTCTCAGCATATCATCATAGGGGAAGATTTTAATTGTCTTATGGATCCCACAGTAGACAGGTTGCCAAAAGGTGCCCCCAATATCCTTTGTAAAAAATGAACAATTAGTGGATTTGTATGTGGAGTTAGGTTTGGTGGACGTCTGGAGGCGTCTCCACCTTACAGGCAGGGATCTTATGTTTTTTTACCAATCCACACAGATGTCACACCAGGACTGATTTTTTTTTTCTAACCCCCATGGCAATCCTGGACTTATGGCATCTTGTATGATTGGTAATATTACCATCTCTGATCACCCTCCAGTATACCTGTTGGTTAAGAACACAATAGTGGGCCCGAAACACTGGTGAATGGATCCCTTATCCCGAAGGATAAGTTTGTGGAGTACTTGATGTATTTAGGATGTTCTGAGACATGAATTTATGCTTGGTTAGTAGCCCTACACCAGGAGGTTAGTTATCTCCTCATCTGTCAGTTGGAAGCGGCAGGAGGGTGAGTAGCAATGTCTCCTCAAAGCACAGTTGAAGGCAGCCAAGAAGGCTTACTTTGACAGGCCCTCGTTGGCCAAGCTACAGAGGATTATGGCACGGAGGACTGCATTGAATTGCATGCCCACACAGACAGCAAAGGAGCTTAACTTGCGCAAAACAAAGGTTGTATAAGCATGGTGACAAACCGGGCCAGAACCTAGTGTATCTCGCCAGGAAAAAGTGTACCCCTCAAGCTATTACATCAATTAGGCAAGGGGCTGGGAACCTAACATCTGATTCCAAAAAGATTAATGCGGCATTTCAGAGATTTTACTCTGAATTATATCAATCAGAGGGTTGTGAGGAGGGGTGGGCCAAGATGGAGTCCTTTTTCAGGGATCTGGAGCTTTTGGGTGTGACCCTCGAACAAAAGTCTTTTCTCAGTGCCCCTTATCAGAGCAAGAGATGCAGGAGGCTGTGAAGCAACTTCAGAGTGGAAAGGCGCCTGGTCCTGATGGACCTTTAAACAAATAAGGAATTTATAAACATATTGCCAGGCCCGCTGCTCAACATGTTCAATGACTCGTACAGTCATGATCATCTCCCTCCATCTTTAAGAAAGGCCAATATTTCGCTTATTCTTAAAAAAAGCAAGGTCCTGGAGGACTGTGCTCCTTACAGGTCCATTTTACTCTTAAATGTTGACTTTAAAATCTTCTCTAAGACTCTTGAGTTAAGGCTAGAAACTGTTACCTTCTATTGTTAAAGAGGACCAAACAGGCTTCAAGGGTTACAAATCGTCCAATAATGTTAGGAGGCTGCTTAATGTAATTCAAGTATGTCAACAACAGTCAATACAGGAATTGATGATTTCTCCAGATGCAAAGAAGGCATTTGATCGAATTGAGTGACCATTCCTTTTTTATACTGTAGAGTGATTTTGACTTGGGAGAAACCTTTATAAGATGGATAAGGTTCTCTACAATGACCTTCTCACTGCAGTCATCACCAATGAGGTACGATCAAGCAATTGTAGTATTTTTAGGGGCAGCCGACAGGGCTGTCCCCTTTTGCCATTGCTTTTACATTGGTGACTGAACTGTTGGCGGAGGCCATTTGTAGGGATCCCAATATATCAGTTCCAGAAGTGGGGTCAAAATTACATGAGATTTTGTTGTACGTGGACGATGTCCTCACACTTTTATCAAATCCAACAGTTTCAGTGCCTCACCTAATACAATGCATCAGCCCGTTTGGCACCTTTTCAGGGTATGAGATTAATTTTGAGAGCCCTCATATGATTTTGATTGGCATTGCAGAGTGTGGGAGAGAGAGCTATGCATTGAGGTCTCCTCAGAGGCGTGAAAGATATTTGGGAAAATGCAATATATCAACTTGCAATAGGACCTATGCTTTACAGTTGAAGATTCGCCACAGGTCCACTTGGCTCCAGATAGTTTGTCAAAAAAATTTAAACCAGGAGTAACTTCAACATGCCCCAAGTGTAAAGTTAGTACGGACACTCTTACCCATTGTCTCTGGTCCTGTGGCAGGCATCAAACATACTGGAGTACTGTGTAGGTGCGATGGAGGGGATTTTGGGTGTAAGGATGGAGAAGAACCTCATCTCTCCTCTTCTTGGCTTGCTCAGTGTATAGATGCACACAAGAAAAAAACCTTTCAACATCTTCACTTTCTGTGCACGAAAGAATTTTTTTTAGATTAGATTACTTTAAATTCTGTGTCATATGGTCCTGCTTCACAACTATCTGCAGAAACAGCAGTGCTTCAAAAGCTAGTGCCTCCAAATAAACCTGTTGGCCTATAAACTGGTGTTGCGTGATTTTTTTTTTAAAACTTTCTCCACCCCAGTCCAACACCTGCTCCTCCAAACCAACATTGTGGTTGGCTGGTTAGCACTGGCCTTCCCTTGATTGACCAATGCAATATTCAACCAGCTGCCAGTCTGACATATCTGCAGTATTCTGAGAAGGATAATTGTGAAATTATTTTACGAGGCCATTTCCTATATGCACACATATAGTTTGTTTGTTCCATCTTCTAAAAATGCTGGTCAAAGTTTGATTCTTAATTTCAGCTCCCAGTTCCAATTCAAAAATGAGAGAAGTAACAAAGAAACAGTGATGGTCGTAATACCTCTCAGTGTATACACAAGTCCTTTCAGCTTGCAAATAGCATTTGCTGACTTTTTGTATGAGCAATTAAGTGCTCGGCAATATGTACAAGAGGGGTCATCCATGTCTGTACAGACTGCCAAAGGCACACAAAAATGATGACCCTTTCTACAAGTTTTTAATCCATGATTGGTTCTACTTAGCACTGTGATGACTCGATGGCTTTAAGAGGTGTACCTGTTCTTCAACAACGAACATTAAGTTTTAACCAGTTTAGAATAGTAACAAAATTGAGCTCAACAATATGTATAAACAAGCATAACAACTATTTCACATTAACTTTATTTTAGATTCTGCCAACAATTCTGACAGACATTTCATTGTACGACCATAAATTGAACTAAGATAAAAATATATACTGACATTAATTGCTTGCTTAGTTCTCAAACTATAAATAATTGCTGGTGCAGGAACCAAATAGACACTATTTGGTATAAATTAACTATTCAAACACTTAAGTGACCTTCACATCGAATTCTTTATTATTAAAGCGTCCAATGTGTAATACATTGATTAGGATTTAACAGTCTAATGTGCATATAGAATAGGTAATCCATAATCTGAGTGTCACCAGCCCCCTTTCCCACCCTTTTTCTTTTTTTGTTGCTGTTTTTTCTTGGAGGCAGCAGAAGGCTTCTGTTGCCGAGGTGGAACAATGTTGCTTGAAGATGCAACTGTTGCTGCTGTCCCAGGTCGTGGGGATGTGGGTGGGCTATTCACAGTCTTGCTAGCATCACTAAAGTAGAAAGCAGAATAGTTAACAAATTTTAAAGTACAATAACTGAATACATTCAATCATCTTAGTTGTATATTATAAACTTGTTAAATTTACTAAACTGTTTTAAGAGTTGCAATAATATTGGGAAATTTCAATTTGCAAGTATGCCAATATAGGGGAAACATTTATGACTGTATACTGTATCAGAGATGACTGCCAATTGGTTGTCATGAGAACTCTGACTGATAGAGGCGTTACCATGCCACAGTTAATAATTGTTATTCCTGATGAAGGGCTCCTGCCCAAAACGTCGATTTTCCTGCTCCTCGGATGCTGCCTGACCTGCTATGCTTTTCCAGCACCATTCTAATCTTGACTCTAATCTCCAGCATCTGCAGTCCTCACTTTTGCCAGGTTGACATGATTGGTCAGGGTACTGCCCTGGGAAATGAACCAGTGAACAGTCGTCATCTGTTTCATTGAATTGAAACAAGTGCAGTATATGCATAAGTTCTTTCAGCTTACAAAAAGTCAGCAAACGCTATTTGTAAGAGCAATGAAGTGCTGGGTGATATGTACAAGAGGGGTCATCCATGTATGTACAAACTGCTTAAGGCACACAAAAATGATTACCCTTTTTACAGTTATTATCTATGATTGTGATGACTCGATGGCTTTAAGAGGTGTATTTTGTTTTGGAGAGAGGTTTCAAGACAGAAATGCCAAGCTGTCTATCTGGATACAATAAACAGTTTGAGGCTTTTTTGTTGAAACAATAGAAGCAGCCTGAATGGGTGTGGTCAAGCTCTCTCAAAACCAGGATTTTTAATTTTAGTTTTTAGTAGAAGTTGCTGCTGAGGTCTCAGTAGGATTTGGAAGCTACAGTACATCACTTTCTGCTATACACCGAATTTTCTGTTGGCATTTTCCTGCTGCCGGAGCTACATGTGAGACAATGTTTTTTTTAAACTTGCCTTTTGCTAAGGGAGTATTTATGGGATGTTACTATATTGAAACAGTTTTACAGAAAATTGTGTGCACAGCCCAGTCCATCGTGGAATTCAACCTCCAATCCGTGGACTCCATTTACACTTCTAGTTGTCATGGAAAGGCTGCCAACATCGTTAAAGGCCCCTCCAACTCTGGTAATGCTCTCTTCCAACTGGCAGAAGATACTGAAGCTCGAACACGCACCGACAGGTTCAAAAACAGCTTTTTCTCTGCTGTTATTAGGCTGCTGAATGGACCTCTCTAACCAAATAATGTTGATCTTGCTGAGTGCACCTCCTGTGCAGCCATAACCTTGTATGCCTCTCTCTGTCTAAGCGCCCTATGATCCATATGCCCTGGTTTGACATGATCTGCCTGCACTGCTCACAAAACAATACTTTTCACTGGAAGAACATAAGAAACAGGAGTAGGTCATCTGGCTAATCGAGCAAGCTCCTCCATTCAACAACATCAAGGCTGATCTTTTTGTGACCTTAGCTCCATTTACCCACTCTCTCACTTAACTCTTAATTCCTTTACTGTTCAAAACATTATCTTAGCTTTAAATACATTCACTGAGGAAGCGTCAACTATTTCATAGGGCAGGGAATTCCATAGATTCATAACCCTTTGGGTAAACAAGTTCCTCCTCAATTCAGTCTTAAACCTGTTCCCCCTAATTTTGAGGCTATGCCCTCTTGCTCTGGTTTTACCCGCCAGTGGAAACCACCTCAGTGTTTCTATCTCATCTACTTCTTTCATACTTTTATGTTTCTATAAGATCCCCTTCAGTTAATTCCAATAAATTAGTAAAACATGACCTGCCTTTCATGAACATGCACTTCGGTAATGTGACAACAACAAATCAAGTCAAAAATGAGTAGTAAAAGGTATATTTTTCTGCTAAGCTTTCCAATAGAGTTAAATTATTCCAATTTCTTATTTATTTTGTTGTAGTTTTACTATGGTGTATGAATAAAGTGCGTTTTGCTTCAAATCTGGTAGTTTGAGCATTCAAATTGTATCTGGAACACCACACCTTACACTCGCCTTTAAAATAAGAAAAAGTTAGGGACTAGACTATCTTCTAAATAGATTTTTAGGGGGTTTGGTCTGGTCCATAGCGACATGAATTGGCCAAATGTTGAGTGAATTTCTACAACCAATTTTATGCAAGCTTTTCACCTTTCTTAATACTGATTTGCATACTGATGGAAATAAAGTGCCCATATGTTTAACTGACATAGCTAGCCTATTTCCTCATGCACTGAACATTGTAGTGAACAACACCACACATGTCTAAATGGATATTACCATGCGATCCCCTCTAGATCTTGCTCTCACAAACATTTTTGTAGAAATTCCAAACTATCTGGTCTTCAATGGAATAACACCTAACTTCCTACTTGTCACATATTTCCAAGACGTAAATGTTTGAATCTGCAGGTGTATGGGAGAACTTCATTGTGTGTCTTAATGGGTTCTATCCTGCATTCAAATTTATATTTGGAATGGAATAGTCTCACAAATTCTCTTCCCTCAAGGTTTTGGTTGAGAAATTGGCCAGAGGATTTTCTACCACCGGCTACTGCAAACCTACATTAAAATTCTTAAAGTTGCACATGCTTTAAGATTTACTAAAGGGTTAACTACCTCAAATATTTGAGCAACAGATGAAGCTAGTTTTGAAACAATGATAGTTTTGAACCATGATGATGGATGACTTGAAGGGAAACTTGCCAGTGCTGGTATTCCCATGCATCTGTTGCTATTGTCCTTCTCTCATGCATATAGTGTTGCGACGTAGGTTAACATTTACTCCTACTTGTGTTATGGACAGGCCGGACCCCCCTCAAATCATTTCAAGGTAGCCCAGACCCTAACTTTTCTAGTTGTTTTAAGCAGATGTAAGGTTAATACTCTCGGAGTAATGCAGCTGGTCATCACTTAATTTTAAACAAAGCAGAATTTATTTGCAAACCAACAAATGAAACATGAACAAAAGAGAACCAAATATAGAATAAGTTAATCTATTGAAAACCCAACTGACATGATATACCCTGAAACTGAAAGGATTGTTCTGATTTCCTACAACATTGCATAAACACACCTCATTGCAAAAAGGTAAATTCAAACAAAGGTTCTTACAGCAGAGATGTGAGTGAGTGAGCGAGCGAGCGAACGAGAAAACTATTCTGCTGCTACTGCTGACTCACTGTCACCGTGACCAGCCAGTTCTGAACTGCTAAAACTGCTCAGAACTCACCCAAGTTAGTACACGAGCAATGCCATACAATGCAATGGATTATATTTATTGCGAGGACAGGATCTCATTCCCATAAAGGTTATACTGTGGTTATTTGTACCAAACTTACAATGGACAGATGTAGTTGCAAAAGGTAGGTTGGTAAAAGTGAAGTTGATTTTGCCTCAAGTTGGTTCAGTCCCTCTTACTACAGGCCCAATCTAGTAAATGTATTCTTATAGATCCAGGCATCTCGGTCAGTAGTAGTTTTCCAAAGCTACTTTTAGTCATGGATATTGAAGTTCCCCAGTCAGAGTACATTCTGCGTCCTTGCTTCCTCCACTTTTTGCAAGTGGTATTCAATGGTAAGGACAACTGATTTATCAGCTGGAGGCTGCTAAGTGGTAATCAGCCCATGTTTGATTCCATGCCCTATGACTTCATACAATTAAAATGTTGCAAATTTGCAGACTTCTTCTTAATTGTACCTCTCTGCCATAACCTCTAACAAATGCCTTTTGGAAGCCCAGGTACACCACATCAGTAGCAGTACTCTTATCAAGTCTCACTTTTACGTCTTCAAATCAAGTTAATTAAATGTGATTTTCCACTAAGAAATCAATGCTGGCTCTTCCTAATTAGCCAACATTTGTTCATGTGGCTACTAATGCTAACCTGAATTATTGTTTTTAGATGTAGGTGGTGGTTGCATACTGGTAACTTCATTGGACTAGTAATCCAGAACACCAAGCTAATGTACTAGGAACATGGACCAAATAGAGGCAGGTACAGTTGACGTATTCAAGAATAATTTAAAGAGAAATAATGTGCAGGGTTGTGGGGGAAAAAGGCAGCAGCATGGCACAAAGTCACAAAGTTAATGTTTACAGCCAGTGCAAGTACTGATCGCTTCCTTTTTCACAGTAAAACTGTGATTCTGTCAAAATAAACAAAATTAAATATTTAATTTTTTTTACTTCCCTTCTGCCAGTCTCTTAATTATTAAGAAAGGATATAAGCTTTTACTTTACATTTCTAAATTTCAGCATTTCACACTCACTAAAAGCAGTGACTCACCAACTAATCAACTTACAGTTTTCCTGTGGCGTGATCATTTTTCAAACTCAACTCTCTCAATGTTTTCAGCTCTGGGTCCACTCTCTCATCACTTTCTCTACTTGCTCGATCTCTGTTTTCAGGCTTTTTGTCCTCTTTCTCGCTGTTTTAAAAGCTCTGCGCCCACTCCCCCTCATGCAATTTTGAGGCTGTGGGTGCTGTCTCTGGGTCTGTTCTCCATTTTGGGTTGTTTAAAAGCTCTCGGGGTGACACACTCTCACACCGTTCAAGAGCTTGGAGTTTGGTCTCCTCTTGTGCCGTTTTAAGGCTCTGGGTTCACTTTCCCACTCTCTGCTTTAAGGTGTTGGGCTCTCCCAAATTATGATCGTGTTAGACAGTTATTTTACTAATAGAGTCAGCTCTCTCCAATTTTACACAGTTCCTCAGATGTTACTCAGGAAGACTTTTAAGGTTGACCGAGCAGTTGTACCTTTGTCACTTCTGGTGTCCGAGACAAGTGCTTCACCTGGGTTTCTTGATCAACGTTTCTGGACTGGTTTGGTAAAACTAGATGGCTAGCTGGGTAATTTCAGAGGACAGGTAAGATCAATCATTTTGTTGGACTATAGACTGTGACCTAAAGGTAATATGTGGCCCAAGTCACCCAAATACAGAACTTAATCCCAGATAGTCTTGTCTCATTTGAACTCATGGGGTGAATGTTGTGGGATAAGGGGCATCTGGCTACATTGCTCCCCCTCCACCCCGATACAAACATGTCGCCAGTGGCCTTAACAAGCAGAGAGTGGGACTTTTACTCTTAAGTGCAACAAAAGGTTTGCTCCCAAAAGCTGCTTGCCAATCTGATTTGTTGGCAGTTCTAAGAGTTGCAACAGTGCCAATATTCAGCAGTGAGTTTTAGATTAGATTACCTACAGTTGGAAACAGGCCCTTCGGCCCAACAAGTCCACACCGACCCTCTGAAGAGCAACCCAGCCAGACCCATTCCACTACATTAACCCCTGACTAATGCACCTAACACTAGAGGCAATATAGCATGGCCAATTGACCTAACCTGCACATCTTTGGACTGTGGGAGGAAACCGGAGCACCCGGAGGAAACCCACACAGACACGTGGAGAATGTGCAAACTCCACATAGTCAGTTGCCTGAGGCGGGAATTGAACCCGGGTCTCTCGCACTGTGAGGCAGCAGTGCTAACCACTGTGCCACCGTGCTGCCCACGGTGGGACAATAAGCAAGTCCACAAACAAGCTCACAATCTTTTGGCAGGGAAGAATCTGGCAGTCTAAGGAGTGGAGCAAGAGGGACGATAAGGGCAGGATTTGGAAGATAAGTGGAGATGCACAAATGAATGGAGTCCCCAGAGTGCACAAGTCATCGTTAAATGATGCACCCATTTCCTTGCTACTTCTTCAGTGCAGATAAAAAAAAATGGACTCCCACTCTTTCCAACCTGCAGCATGATTTTCAGGTCAATTGGATTGTTAGCAAACTCATTTACAGGTATTTGAAAATTTTTTTTTAAATGGGTGGGTGGTGACTTCAGCACCAGCTGACTTTCTGAGAATTGGTTGACTCTTACACGTAAGTGAGACAGTGGTCAGCCAGATTTAGAAATGCAAAATATGGATCAATGTCTCTCAATTAATTGCTGGTTTGATTTGCTTAGATTTTCTCAGCTTGGAGGTTTGGAAAGAGATTTGGTCTGACTTTGCATTTATTTAAAATGGTGTAAGCAGTGTCACCTTGAGATATTTGGAAATTTGTGGAAACATGGATCTAAAGTTTCTGGGACTGTGACCAGGCAAAAAAAGTTATTTTGCCATAAGTTGTTTAAGTACAGGTAGCAATGCCTAAACAGCAAAATACCATAGAAACATGTCAAAATGCATGCTATGAGAATCCCAGGATCTTAAAGCACAGGAGAACATTTTACACTCTGCATCTGATACAAACAAATTTCTTTCCTATTTTTTGCCAAACACTGCAGTTTTTTTTTGTATACAGTTGTTATTTTGCGAGCAGAAGGCCTATCATGAGTAATACTCACAGTTCTGTTGCTGTAGACAATGTTGCTCCTTGAGTACCTTTCCCTATTGGTTCCTTCTTCTTCCCCTTCTTTCTTCCACGATAGTATGAACGTTCCCGCATGGGAAGCCATCGTTCTGGATCTGGAGGCACTTTAGGATCATAATTTTTGGGAAGCTTACCTGTACAATAAAAGAAGAAGAAGGATACATGATGAGCTTTGATTTAGTTCATAAAAGGGGAACCGATGTGAACATTTTCATCAGATATTTTCACGCCTAATCAAACAGGCTTCTCCATACGGTTACACGTCTACCAAAATTATTTAATTTTATAGCTCCAAAACAGAAATAACCTGAATGGCTAATCACATCAGCCCAACCTGCTAATATTGGAGCAGTTCTTTCCTCTGAAGTGTGGCAAGACAATTGCTATGGCCATAATTCTTCACACTGGAAGTTCATCCATATCCTATTTGTTCAGGGGTAGAGGTGAGATTTGATTAAAGAATAGTTGTAAAGCAGAAGCATGCAGTATTTGAACTTTTTTTTGGAAGGGGTTTGCAAGAGGGAAAGATGAAACAGTGTCAATTAACAGCATAATTGTGGTTAACTATTGTGCTGTCTTTAGATCACTGCTGTCTTACAAAAAGTGGCTGAGCTGAAACCAACTGCTGCAAATGGAAGAGATATGGAGAATGGATAGACATGATTGAGGAACAAATGGACATGAAGAAAAGGGCAGATAATCAGAGGAAAGGGAAGGTTGGCTGGCTAGGGGTGCAAAACCGCAGAGGGACACTAGGTGTGTAACAGAATATTGGATGTTGGCGATCAATAAGGATAACAGAGGTGAAAGAGAACAACAGGAGTTAAAGAAACTGTTTTCACTATTTTCAGCATCAAATGGTTTTGCAAAAGTGCTGTCTGAGCAGTGCTGATAGAGTAAGAGCATTTTAGGGTTGAGGCAAGAGCAACTCTACCCAAAGTAACATATCATAAATTGAAGACTATAAGAAATGGGGACAGAAGTCAGCCATTCCGTCCACTGAGTCTGCTTCACCATTCAATTAAATCACTGCTGGTTTGATAGTTCTCAAATTGTCATTGTTTGTGCATGAATCACAGTAAGTGGGTATGTAGGTACAGCATATACTAAGAAAGGCAAATGGAATTCTCATATTTATTGCAAAAGGACTGGATGATAAAAGTAAAGAAGTTTTGTTACAGTTATAATAGTCTGTCCAGTTTTGGTCTCCTTATTTGAGGAAGGTTATGGTAGCACTGGAGACAGTTCACATGAAATTCACCAGGTTTATTCCAGGGATGAAAGGGCTGACATCCAAGGAGTGGTTGAAAAACTTGGGTTAGTACTTGCTGAAGTTCAGAAGGATTAAGAGGCATCTGATTGAGGTATTAAAATGCTAAAAGGGATTGATAAGGTGGATGTCGAACAGGTGCTGTCCTTTGCGGAACAGTCTTGAAAGGTCCTAGCTATACAGTGAGAGGTCAGTTCAAAACTGAGATAAGGAGAAACTACCTCTCCTAGAGGGTTGTGCATCTGTGGAACTCTGCCCGGAGTTCAGTGGGGGCAAAATCAATGAACAGATTCAAGAAAGAAATAGATAGGATTCTGATGAAATGCAGGATAAAGGACTATGGGGGAATAGGCAGCAGATGGAGTTGAGACCTGGATAAGATCAGCTACGATCATGTTAAATGGCGGAACAGGCTTGAAGGACTGAATTGCCTACTCCTGCTTCTAATTCCTGTGTTCCTATAAGAAGGAACGGATAGTGCTTTCAACTGATAAAATGTCACAAGGACTATTTTAAAACCAAGTATGATACTGAGACACAAGAGGAAAACTTAGGTCAGAAAATCCTGGCCAAAGAGGCAGGTATTAAACACTGTTTTAAAGGAGGAAATTGAAGTAGAGGGGGAGAGAATTTCACAACTTGTGGCATCAGCAACTTAGGGCATGACCATCGATGATGAAGCAAATATAAATTTGTGACACACAAAAGGGCAGAATTATAAAGTGGATGCCTTGGAAATTGTTTAGGTTGCTGCAACTTATAGTTGAGAAGGGGCAAAGCCATACATGCATTTAAAATCAAAGCTGAGAATGTTTAAGTCAAAATGTTGCCTGAATGACAGAGTTATTAGTTAAGACATGGTTAGTTGAATTTGTGAGGTGATCTTAAATTTAAGGAGTAGAACTGGGAGACCAGCCAGGTGTGCACTGAAAATGACCAAGTCTGGAATTAGTCAGGGAATGAATAAAGTGTTTAACACAGTTTGTCATAAAGCACAGAGAGCCTACTTCAAGATGATTACTGGGAAAGAGTAGCAGGCATAATAAAATTAAAACCTTTCTTTTTCTTCTTTTTTTTCTTTATGTCTCCTTGTCTGGAAAAGAAAGGAAAATAGTGATACTGAGAATACAGCATGCCAAACAGAATGGACCAAGTTTCTTGGCTTTCCATGTTTGCATTAAAGGAGCAGCATAAAAATGCATTACAATGGAAATTTCAAAGAAATGAAGTTTCTATATTCATCATTCTCAAAACCATGCAATGTCAAATCAAACTCAGATATAACAGAAGTCCAACCATTACTTATCAGTCACAAATGTTACCAACAGAGCACAGGACTCGCAAGAAATGCAGCTCAGGAAACTGAAGGAATTCACATCTGTGACTTTCAGCTCATGAATTAAAATTAACGGTTAAAAACAGGTCACAATAAAACATTGATACGCACGCCATGCAAATATATTTTGCAAATGAAATCATCTATAAAATACGTATCAAAACAAACAATTTTTGCATATGACTAATAATATGTTTGCATTTTCCAGTATTGCCACAAATTCAACATTCATAGAACAGTATAGCACAGTACAGACCCTTTGGCCCTCGATATTGTGCTGGCATTTTATCCTACTCTTTGATCAGACTAATCAACATATTGTTCATTGTACTAATTTCCATGTGCCTATCCAAGAGTCGCTTAAATGTCCCTAGTACATCTGACTCTACTACCACTGCTGGCAGTGCATTCCACGCACCCACCACTTTCTGAGTAAAGAACCTAACTCTGACATCTCTCCTAAATCTTCCTCCAATTACCTTAAAATTATGCCCCTCGTGATGGACATTTCTGCCCTGGGAAAAAGTCTCTGGCTATCCACTCTATTTGTGCCTCTCATCATCTTGTACACCTCCTCTCCCCCCTCTTCCTTTTCACCCTGACAGGAATATACTTTCTCTGGATTCTTGTTATCTCATTTCTGAAGGCTTCCCATTTTCTAGCCGTCCCTTTACCTGCGAACATCTGCCTCCAATCAGCTTTCGAAAGTTCTTGCCTGATACCTTCAAAATTGGCCTTTCTCCAATTTAGAACTTCAACTTTTAGATTTGGTCTATCCTTTTCCATCACTATTTTAAAACAAATAGAATTATGGTCGCTGTTCCCAAAGTGCTCCCCCACTGACACCTCAGTCACCTGCCCTGCCTTATTTCCCAAGAGTAGGTCAAATTTTGCACCTTCTCTAGTAGGTACATCCACATACTGAATCAGAAAATTGTCTTGTATGCACTTAAGTAATTGCTCTTCATCTAAACCTTTAACACTATGGCAGTCCCAGTCAATGTTTCAAAAGTTAAAATCCCCTCCATAACTACCCTATTATTCTTACAGATAGCTGAGATCTCCTTACAAGTTTGTTTCTCAATTTCCCTCTGACTATTAGGGGGTGTATAATACAATTCCAACAAGGTGATCATCCCTTTCTTATTTCTCAGTTCCACCCAAATAACCTCCTTGGATGTATGTCTGGGAATATCCTCCCTCAGCACAGCTGTAATGCTATCCCTTATCAAAAACACCACTGCCCCTCCTCTCTTGCCTCCCTTTCTATCCTTCCTGTAGCATTTGTATCCTGGAACATTAAGCTGCCAGTCCTGTCCATCCCTGAGCCATATTTCAGTAATTGCTATGATATCCCAGTCCCATGCTCCTAATCATGCCCTGAGTTCATCTGCCTTCCCTGTTAGGCCCCTTGCATTGAAATAAATGCAGTGTAATTTATTAGTCCTACCTTGTCCCTGACTGTTTGATTCACTTCTGTTCTCAACTATACCAGTCTCAGATTGGTCTCTTTCCTCAGTATCTCCCTGGGTCCCAACCCCCCAACCTTACTAGTTTAAATCCTCCCAAGCAGTTCTAGCAAATTTCCCTGCCAGTATATTAGTCCCCTTCCAATTTAAGTGCAATCCATCCTTCTTGTACAGGTCATTTCTACCCCAAAAGAGATTCCAATGATCCAAAAATGTGAATCCTTCTCCCATACACCAGCTCCTAAGCTATGCATTCATCTGCTCTATCCTCCTATTCCTGCCCTCACTAGCTTGTCAAACCTGCCAATAAGGCTAGTGCTGTTGTCATCTGCCATGCTAACCTCTATCTAGCAAAGGCTGAGCACCAACTCAGACGCTTGTTCACATCTCATCCTGGATCCTAATCCACTGGGTTTAGTTGGCTGTAGTTTCCATGACTCAGTTGGACCTCATCTCGTTTGGAGATCTCACCTCCCACAGTTTCCCATATCATAGTCTCCCAACCCTGCACAGCCCACTTCTATCTCCTTCCCAACCAATTGGCCAACCAATTTTTCAGGCTGTTCTTTCCCCACTGAACTTATCTCTGCCTATTTTCACTCTATGCTTTCTATAATTTCTATAATTCTATAAGTTCTATAATTTCAATTTTTCTGGTCCTGGCCACAATCCCTTGATACATTCATTCCCCAAGAAGGCGGCCTGAGGGCTCTTTGCTTCTTCCTTGAAAACAGGCCATCCACCATCAAGCTCCTCCACCTGGCTGAGCTTGTTCTCACTTTGAACAGATTCCCCTTTAGATTAGATTAGATTACTTAGTGGAAACAGGCCCTTCGGCCCAACAAGTCCACACCAACCCTCTGAAGAGCAACCCACCCAGACACATTCCACTACATTAACCCCTGACTAATGCACCTAACACTAGAGGTAATTTAGCATGGCCAATTCACCTAACCTGCACATCTTTAGACTGTGGGAGGAAACCGGAGCACCCGGAGGAAAGCCACGCAGACACGGGGAGAACGTGCAAACTCCACACAGATAGTTGCCGGAGGCTGGAATTGATCCCAGGTCTTTGGTGCTGAGAGGCAGCAGTGCTAAGCACTGAGCCACCGTGCCGCCCAGGTCAAAGGTGCAGCCAAGTGTGCCCTTTTGTGGGGTCTCTGGAACCTTTCTTGTTCCGATTCTAAGTCACACTAGACTCAAAACATTAACTCTGCTTATCTCCCCACAGATGCTGCCAGACATGCTGAATTTCTCCAGCATTCTGGATTTGTTCCCTTCAACTCAGTTTGTTCAAAGCATGTTTCTCACATACTAACCAAATAAAATAAAAACCTTGCAAGTCACTGTTCAGAACAGACCTAGCAAGATCTAAAGCAAAGTAAGCAGCTTATTACCAGTCCTGTAATTTCTAGGAAGTCTTCTTTAAAGAAAATCTCATATCCACATGAACTTTCAATGATATATTTTAAACAAAACACTCCAGGTATATACACAAAACTTACTAATGTAAATTCTTTCTTCCACAAACCTTCAAAACTTAAGCTCTCCAAGCAATATTTTATTTATATAGTGTTTTTGTTATACTATGCTAAACATAGGAACATGAAACATTTACTAAGGTCCAAGCTAACTCCAAACTGATGCAATAGTCGACTCCTGTTTTCATAGAGATCCATTCTACTTCATTCTGGGTATTGTAAGATCTGGCTTTGACTTTGGATTTGGATTGCATATACATTGTATCACTCTGGTGAGAATATAATCATCAGAGGATGAAAGTCTTTTCACACCAGTGCCCAATTTTAGTGTGAATGCAACTTAATTATAAAACGACTAGCATGCTGCCTCCAAAAAAACCTTAACTTCATATTGTTATCACCTCAGCTGATATTAACACTCGTCAAGTCAGATCCTAGAATGAAACCTGGCTTACTAGATTATAAGTAATTAATTTTAAGTAAAAGTTACTTTTGGTGGTTAGTCATTAAAATATTTGTACAAGACTGCAAATGCCTTTTTTAAAAAATAGCAGAACACAAATTACACCAAAGTAAACAAAGCTAACTCAAACATCAAATTGAAGTTTCAACCTGTTGCCCAACACCATCCATTGGAGACTGAAGTCCACAATATTACACTCCTATCTCAACTTCAGGTTACTTTCTTAAACAATGGAGACAATATTACAATTCCTTTCTGAGTCTGATGGCCTAAGCTTTCTCAATTCTAACAACTTTAGAACATATACATGCGTTTGGAAAAACAGGGTTTGATTAGAAGGAGTCGGCATTGCTTTGTGCATGGGAGATCATGCCTCAATTTTTTTTTTTTTTTTAAAAAGAGTTCTTTGATGAAGTGACCAGGAATGTTGACAAAGGTAGGTTGGCAGATGTAGTCTATATAGATTCTGGTAAGGCCTTTGATAAGGTTCCACATGGTAGGCTGCTCTGGAAGGTTAAATCGCTTGGAACCCAGGGGGATCTCGCAGATTGGATACACAGCTGGCTTGATGGTAAGAAGCAGAGGGTAATAGTGGAAGGATCGTGTTGGACTGGAGGCCTGTGACTAGTGAAGTGTCTCAGGGGTCGGTGCAGGGCCCATTGCTGTTCATTATTTATATCAATGATGTGAATGAGAATGTACAAGGCATGATTAATAAGTTTGCAGATAATACTAAAATAGGTGCTATCGCAGACAGTGACTTGATCAGCTGGGGAAGTGGGCCAAGAAGTAGCAAATGGAGTTTAATACAGACAAGTGTGAGGTCTTCCATTTTGCAAAGTTAAATCAAGGTAGGCGTTTCATGGTGAATGATAGAGCATTATGGGATGTAGAGGAACTTGGTGCTCAGATTCACAGTTCTCTGAAAGTGGAGTCACAGGAAGAGGGGGCAGTGGAAAAGGCTTTTGGCACACTGACCTTCATCAGTTGGGGCACTGAGTACCGAAGTTGGAAAGTTATGCTGCAGTTATACAAAATGTTGGTGAGGCCACACTTGGAGTAATGCTGGTGCAGATGCTCTTTAGTGTTGGTCACCTTGTTATAGGAAGGTGATGATGGCCAGTGACGATGAAAGATGAATTGGTATGCATCTGCAAAGAGTGCATAAGAAATTTACAAGGATTTTGTGAGGACTCAATGGTCTGAGTTATAGGGAGAGGTGGGACTATCTAGGACTTCTTTCTTTAGAGTGTAGGAGACTGGGGGGGGGGGGGGGAAGAAATCTTATACATGTAAGATCATGACAGGCATGAACAGTGTGAATGCACTCAGTCTTTTTCCCAGGGTTGGGGAATCAAGGACTCGATGAAATAAGTTTAAGGTTAGAGGGGAAAGGATAAAAAGGAATCTGAGGAGCTACTTTTTTTTTTTAAACAGAGGGTGGTACACATGTGGAAGGAGTGGCCGGTGGAAGTTGTTGAGGTGGGTACATTAACAACATTTAAAAGGCATTTGAACAAATACATGGATAGGAAATGTTTAGAAGGATATGAGCCAAGTGCAGGGAAATGGGATTAGCATAGTCAGACATTTTGGTCAGCATGGATCAGTTTGGGCCAAAAGGTGCTGTAGGACTCTAAAATTTCTTTTCCAAACTCTCTTGGCTTTGAAGCTTCACAAAGTAGAAATCACTCCTGAAATGACTCACCTCCTTGAACTCAACAGGCTCCTGGTAAGAGAAAACCTTTTCCTTATTGAAGTATACTCTTATTTTCTTTTGCAATGAAGTCAACATAAAACTATATAGTTTTTTGTGATGACGCTGAACATCATACATCCCAATGTATGAACATAATTTCCATTAACACTCCAACTGCAGTTGTCGGACTTCTTGAAATGGACACATTTAGGTCACTATTTCAAAATGAATTTCTGACCTCTTAAAAAATCATATAAAGATATATTACACATCTTTCATCACAATATAATATATTTAACTTAATGGTTGGTCAAGACAGGAATCGTTGAACCTGAAGGCCACACCTATCGTACCAGTGATGATGAAAGATTAATTGTATGCACCTGCAACAACTGCAAGATTATTATTAATCTGCTAGTTGGTACTCCAGTGCTACCTACATGATATTTTAATCACAAAGAGAAATGAAAAATACCATCTCCACAACTTAGATGTTACTCTGCAGAGATGTGAAGATTATGGCCTAAGAATGAGGAATGACAAATGTGAATTTTTTAATATCCTCCATCATTTAGGTCATGTCATTGATGCGAATGGACTACACAAGTCACCTTCAAATGTAAAAGCCATAACTGAGGAAACCAGCAACGGCACCAACAAGAAAAATGATTCTAAGAATCCAAGAGGCAAGATGCCATCTTATGAACCCAAACAGAAACAAATTGCTGGAAGTCTCAGCAGCATCTGTGGACAGAAATCAGAATTAACATTTGGGTCAAGTGACCCTTTATCGAAGTGTTCTGATGATTATTTATTCAGAGCTGCCGTGAATAAGACAAGAAGAAAAACCCTGATACTCCTGTTAATTTCTCAGAATTCTCTAAAAGTTACTGTGAAAGTCAGAAGACAATGTCTAGCAACCAGAAGGCTAAATTTGAAGAACTGGTTTAAGTAGCGTATGTATTTGCGTAAAAGTTGATCTGATATAAAAGTCGACCCACTGTTTTGGGTCAAAATGTCTGGAATTTTCCTTTTATCTTATGTCAAAGTCAATCCTAGGTCTTCACAGATAAGAGATCAACATTTGAGAGTCAAGGTATTATCCTATACATACATGCTATGATAAGGAATTGAATTCCTTTTTTGTGCTGTGTGTTTTGATAAATAAACTTTCATGCCAAGTTGGTGTGAATTAAGACAATTTAGGTCAGAGTCAGATGGCAACTTCCTTTTGTGTGCAGCCCAGATGAGCTCAGTTTCCCTGCAGAACTAGTAGAAACTTCTAAGAAACTGGAGAACGATGAACCTTTGCATTTGACATATTTAATTTAAGATGTACCATGTAACTGTAACTTAAAGGCATATTATATTTCTACTTCACCTTTTGTATGTATAAATAAAAGCTTACTAATTCATTTTTGTTTCTGTTATCTTTATCCAGTAATTACCGTAACTCTTTTTTTAAATTGTTTATTCATTTAGAGGTAAATTGGGCTTCTGCTAACGATACGGTATTTTGGAATCTAGTACGAGTTTTAGCCCGTCAGAAGTCGTACCCACGTAATAGTTCACCCTATAAATTTAACCTTAAAAACAGTCTAAAAAATTTGACTTTTACACAAATATGTATGGTAGATAATATGCGTTATGACCAAAAAATGAAAAGTTACGTGCTAACCAAAAGGTAGGAAGAGGGGAGGATCTCAAAATGCCAAAAAGGCCTCCTTCTGGATTCTCCTTTTTTTTGCTCAGAATATTGACCATTAATCAAAACTGAGTGTCCTGGCTTATCGATTAGTGAACTATGGAATCCATGAAGTGAATTAGCAAAGCTTTTCATTTGAAGGAGATATATGATAGGGATGCTGCTGGTCATTGTGCTGAAGGCAAAGTAACAATGCAAAGAAACCCCTTAGTAAGCAGTTGAATCATGACAATGACAAATTATGATGATGGTGATTAAACTGTACATGTGTCACAGCTTAATTACTTACTACATAACGAGGTTTAAACACTTTTAATGATGAATGTTGCAACATTTCAATTTTGTAAACTGTCTTGTACGTGGTCTAAGGCAAAACAACAACTTGAGTTTTCAATTCTACAAATGTTTTTTTATAAAACCTACACTACAACAAGCATTTCAACCCTGCCATACTTGCAGGCAATGTCACTCAGTGTCTGTCCCATTTGATAGAATAGTTGTGCAATATGTTTTTGCCTTCATACAGAATGATTAAAGTATGGATTAAAGAAGGGAAGTAGCGATGCTGACCTGCTATACCCAGATGCATCAAGCCATTGCACACCAAGAAATATTGGTAAGGAAACACCAAATCCAAAATGTTTGTGAAATGGTGAATGATTCTTTCCCTTTCTGTGAAATGTATACATAATTGTAATTATCATAAAGGTTTTCATCACAGGAACTTCAGGTGTGAAGGGAAATAGATACTGTGTATACATGTACGTAAAATTCACCACAGCCCTGCCAGAATATGGGGTGCTCTCTTACTTGAGAGAGATATTTGGTGGCAATTCCACCACACCTCATGGGTGCGGAGAGGTTGAGAAGCAAAGTCTTTCATGGTAACCTTAGCTTGTGTAGGAATTGAACTTCATGCTACATTGGAAACCAGCCATCCAGCAAACTGAGCTAACCAAACCCCTCAAACTGAGCTAACCAAATCAAATCACATGATGCCATGGACCATAATGAAGAGAAACACTTTAGTTGAGCTCACTGCCTTCTACAGTGAACAATTCCTTAATTAAAGCTCTTATTCTTCTGAATGCTGAGGTCCCTTGTTTAACAGACAAGGAGGTAAAGTTTACATTTGTTACAGTCACATAAGATGTGTGACTTTGATGAGAGCTTTTATGAATCTTTGGCAGGGAGGAAATCTAACTGTAAGGATTCCACCTTAGAAACAAATTTAGACGGCTAGCAATTTTTGAGAAGATTTATAGCTCAGGTTGAGGTTCTGCATGTAAGCTTGCTCGCTGAGCTGGAAGGTTTGTTTTCAGACGTTTCACCACCCTACTAGGTAACATTATCAATGAGCCTCTGGTGAAGCACTGGCAGTATATCCCACTTTCTATTTGTGTTTAGGTTTCTTTGGGTGGGTGATATCATTTCTAGTTCTTTTTCTCAGACGATGGTAGATGGGGTCTAAATTGATGTGTTTATTGATAGAATTTCATTGGAATGCCATGCTTCAAGGAATTCTTGTGCGTGTCTCTATTTGGCTTGTCCTAGCATGGATGTGTTGTCCCAGTCACAGTGGTGCCCTTCTTCGTCTGTATGTAAGGATACTAATTATAGTGGGTCATGCCTTTTTGTGACTCGCTGATATTCATGTATCCTGGTGGCTAGTTTTCTGCCTTTGATGTAAGGTAAAGTTGCTAGGGTTTCTGGGTGCGTTGTGTCTGCTTGTTTGGGTTTGTTGCTGAGAAATCGCCAAACTGTGTTAAATATTGAGTATCTGTTCTTCTTTAATGCAGTGTTTAGATATTTCTCTTCTGCTCTTTGTAATTCCTCGGTGCCGCAGTGTGTGGTGGTCCATTGAAATAACGTCCTAATGCAGCTTTGTTTGTGGTTGTTGGGATGACTGCTTCTGTGGTTAAATATTTGGTCCATGTGTGTGTTGTTTTCCTGTAGAAAACAGGAAAACAAAGAGGAGGAAAACAACAAATTGCCATTCCTAGATGTCGCAGTAGAACCAATAGCCAATGGGGAACTTCAAACCAGTGTCTACAGGAAAACAACACATACGGACCAAATATTGAACTACAGAAGCAATCATCCCAGCATCCACAAACGAAGCTGCATCAGAACATTATTTCAAAGAGCCATCACACGCTGCAGCACAGAGGAACTACACATAGCAGAGGAAAATCACTTATACAGTGTATTCAAAAAGAACGGGTACCCAACGAACAGAGTCCGCCAAATTCTCAGCAACAAACCAAAACAAGCAGACAAAACACACCCTGAAACCCTAGCCACTCTCCCCACATCAAAGACATCTCGGAAATGACTGCCAGACTACTCAGACCTCTTGGCATCATGGTAGCCCACAAACCCACCAACACACAAACAGCAATTAATGAACTTGAAAGATTCTATACCGACAACAAGCAAAACTAATGTCATTTACAAAATACCTTACAAGAATTGTAACAAACGCTACATTGGACAAACAGGCAGAACACTAGCCACCAGGATACATGAACATCAACTAGCCACAAAACGACACGACCCACTCTCACTAGTATCCTTACATACTGATGGAAGGATACCACTTCGACTGAGACAACATATGCATCCACGGACAAGACAAACAGAGACACGCACGAAAATTCCTAGAAGCATGACATTCCAACTAGAATTCTATCGACAAACACATTGACTTGGGTCCCATTTACCACCCCCTAAGAAAAAAGGACAGGAAATGACATTACCATAGGAAATGATGTCGCCACAGGAAATGACACCACTGGGTTCAAGGCAATGCAAAGGTGGACGGGTTTGGGGCCTCATGTGTGGTGTGCTGCTTAGTCTCCTGAACGAGGAGCAGACTTCACAGGAAACTCCAAGCCCCAGAGCAAATCAATTATGAGTGAAATGGTGCCCGCCCATCTCGTTCGGATAAAGGAGGTTCCTCCGTAAATAGAAAAAGTGGGCTACACCACCAGTGCTTCATTCGGAGGCTCACTGAAGATGTTACCTAATATGGTGATGAAACATCTGAAAACGAGCCTTCCAGCTCAGCAAGCAAACCTAGATCCAGAACCTCAACCTGAGCTACAAATCTTCTCAAAACCCGCTAATAAGATTCTCTTTTATTCTTGACCAAAACCTCAATATCTTTATTCCTCCACTGTTCCTTATTCTTACCTACCTTACTCTTCCTTCTCACAGGAACATAATACCTCTGAGCTCTCATCACACTCTTCAAAGCCTCCCACTTGTCAGACATCGTTTTACCTACCAACAGTCTACTCCAATCATCTTTTGAAAGTTCTTGTCTCATCCCATTAAAATTTACCTTACTCCAATTAAAAACTAGCTTTTATAGAAGGCTTATCCTTTTCCATAAATACTTTGAAACTCAAAATTATGATCGCTAGATCCAAAGTGTTCCCCTACTCTTACTTCAGTCACGTGCCTTGCTTTATTGCCCAAAGCGAAATCAAGGTTTGCTCCTTCTCTAGTAGGAGCATCCACATATTGATAAAGAAAACCTCCTTGAATACATTTAACATATTCTTCACCATTCATCCTTTATTATGGTAACCAGAATCAATGTTTGGAAAATTAAAATTCCCTATTTTACAACCTTATTATGATTATGTATGTCTGAGATCTCCCAACATATTTGTTTCTCAATTCCTCTGACTATTGAGGGCATCTACAGTACAATCCCATCAAGTCGATCTTTTCTTTCTTATTTCTACCTGTATATTATCACAGGTAGAGTATCTCCTCTAATTACAGCAGTAATATATCATTTAATCAAAAACACCACTCCCCCTCCTCTCATGCCTCATTTCCTATCCTTCTTATAGCATCTAAAACCCAGAACACTGAGCTGCCAGTCCTGTCCATCTCTCAGCCAAGTTTCTGTAATAGCTACAACATCATCTTTTAGTTGGGAGGATGGTTTAAAAAAAAAAAGATTTTGAAAGAGGTGAGGAGGAGTGGATTCAGATGCAAAGGTAAGGGTTCACACTATAAGGTGTGATCTAGTGAAAAGTACCACACTGCCACCATGATCGCCTTGGAGGGGAAATAAAGGAATACAGGTTTCAATCAGGGGAAGATCTTATCACACCTGAACCAGGAGTCAGTAAAGCTTGATGTTGACATAATCATCCACAATAAACTAATTGGTAAAGATCTTGTTCACAAGTGAAAGTACATTCTGGAGATTAGGGTTAGATGCATAGAGGATCAATGACAAATGATATGTCGGCAGAGTCTAGAAATCCAGTACAGATGAGTGAGGTAAAAAGACTGACAAGGAAAGCTCTCTGTGCATTACTCGTTTGTAATGTCAACAACAAAGTCCTTGGGGAAACTGGGCTTATTGCATATAATAATCCAACACCAAATAATTAGATAAGTTCAGCAGAGGTTGCTATGAATGGCACTCTAATACAGAATCAGACCTGTTGCTTTTGATTTCATAGAACAATACAGCGCAGAACAGGCCCTTCGGCCCTCAATGTTGCACCGACCTGTGAATTATTCTCAGCTCACCCCTCTACACTATCCCAAAATCATCCATGTGCTTAATTAAGAATTGTTTAACTCTCCCTAATGTGGCTGAGTTGACTACATTAGCAGGTAGGGCATTCCACGCCCTTACCACTCTCGGCGTAAAGAACCTGCCTCTGACATCTGTCCTAAGTCGATCACCCCTCAATTTGTAGTTATGCCCCTCGTACAAAGCTGACGTCATCATTCGAGGAAAAAGACTTCCACTGTCTACCCTATCTAATCCTCTGATCATCTTATATGTGTCTATCAAATCCCCTCTTGGCCTTCTTCTTGCCAATGAGAACAGACCCAAGTCTCTTAGCCTTTCCTCATAAGACCTTCCTTCCAGACCAGGCAACATCCTGGTAAATCTTCTCTGCACCTTTTTCAATGCTTCCACGTCCTTCCCGAAATATGGCAACCAGAACTGTAACATTCCAAGTGTGGCTGCACCAGCGTTTTGTATAGATTTCAAGATGGCTCTCGCTCAAAATCAAAATTTTTCCATTAAATTAAAAAAAGTGTCATTTCAATTCTTTTCTACATACCCACGTTCTTTCAGTTGGCTTTCACCTGCCACCTTTGCGGCCTTTTTCCTTATGTATGTGGCACCATGTGAATTTTCTAAGGCATCGATATCAACTTTGAAAGACATAGTATCAGGTGACGGCAAGTGCTTGCTCAATCTGGACACACTGTTTAGGATTTAGGTTGTTCATTAAGTTATCTAATCTATCAACAGAAAAACCAGTGACCCTCTGTCTCTATTCATTTGGGAATCCTTTTAAATGGCTTTTCACCCTCAATCACTCAATCTAAACTCTCATTTGTGTTGGCACTTGTTTCCCTCCCTCACTCTGAATGCTATGTTTTGGATTTTTTGATTAATTCATTCACGAGATGAGGCCATCTAGGCCAGTATCTACTGCCCTTCCCCAATTGTCTAGAGAACAGTTAAAAGTCAACCCGTTGCTATGAGTCTGGAATCAATAAAGTGTGGCGCTGGAAAAAGCATAGCAGGTCAGGCAGCAACTGAGGAGCAGGCGTGTTGATGTTGCAGGCATAAACCCTTTATCCTAAAATGTCAACTCTCTTGCATCTGCAGTCTTTCCCATCTCCTATGAGTCGAGAGTTACATGTAGTCCAGAACAGATAAGGAAGGCAGTTTCCTTCTCGCAGGAAATTAGTGAACCAGGCGAGTTTTCCCCAACATAAAGAGAAAATGCTGGAAAATCTCAGCAGGTTTGGCAGCATCTGTAAGGAGAGAAAAGAGCTGACGTGTCAAGTCTAACTGACCCTTTGTCAAAGCTCAACAATTTTCCCAACAATTGACAATGGCTTCATGGTCATGATAAGACTCTTAATTCCGCCATCTGCCACATATGTTCTACATACAAGCGCGAATGCTTGTTTCATAAAAAAGGATACGTCTTGGCTTTTTCTGAGTTCACCAATGAATATGCAGAGATGAGCTGTGCCAAAGTCCGAACATCCTCAGGATTTTGCCTGCAAAGACAAAATTGGAATGTTCTAGTGATTAACCCAAAGCATTTCACTTTTACTTCACTTTTTTATTTTCATGAATGCAAACACCAAAAATTTTGACTTCATCTCTTAAAATGGACTTGGCAAACAAGGGCACAGGACCATTTTCTACACATTGTAAATGAATACACAAATATTCACAACAGTATAATTCACAGTATGTTTGCAAATAGCAGAAATAGAAACATCAAAAATATGAGCATAAGTAGGCCATTCAGTCCTTCAAGTTTGCTCTGCCATTCAGTATAATCATGGCTCATCATCCAACTCAACACCCTGATCCTGCTTTTCTCCCCACACACTTGGATTCCTTTGCGCCAACAAATATAACTACCCCTTCTTGAAACCACAATATTTTGGCCTCAACCATTTTCTGTGGCAGACAATTCTACAGGCTCAACTTTCTCTGGGTGAAGAAATGTCTCATCGCTGAGCTAAATGGCCTACCCCTTAGATTGTGGTTCTGGATTCCCCAAATATTGGAAACATTCACTCTGTCTAGTCCTGTTAGAATTTTATAGATTTCTATGAGATCCTTTCTCATTCTTCCAAACCCCAGTGAATATTGTCCTAACCGATCCAGTATCACTTCATATCTCAGTCCTACCATCCCAGGACTCTATCTGGTAATTCTTTGTTGCACTCTCTCCATAGCCAGAACATTGCTCCTCAGTTAAGGAGGCCAAATCCGCACAATGTCCCAGGTGTGGTCTCACTAAGGCCCTGTACTATTACAGCATCTATCTCAGCTCCAGTACTCAAATCTTCTAGCTATGAGTACCAACATACTATTTGCCTTCTTTACCACTTGTTGCACCCAACTGCTTACTTTCAGTGACTGGTATACAAGGACTCCCAGAACTCACTGCACGTCATCCTTTCCTAATTGCCATTGAGATAATAATCTGCTTTCCTGTTTTTGCTATCAAAGTGAAAAACCTCACAATTACCCACAATACACTTTATCTTCCAAAAACTGCAACACACATTTGTACACACTGCAACATATCCAAATCACATTTAAGCATCACTGCATCGTCCTCACAGCACAACCTCTCACCCAGCTTTGTACTGTTTGCAAACTTTGAGCTTTTATGTAAAGGTCCCTTGTCTAAATCATCAATTTGCATTATGCATCGCTGGTTTCTAAGCACAGATATCTGCAGTACCCCACATCCCACTGCCCACCCCTCAAAAGTCCCATTTATTCCTAATCTTGATTTCTTGGTTGCCAGCAAGTTTTCCATTCATGTCAATACATTACCCCCAATTCTGTACACTTTAAATAGTCAATATTCAAAAATTAATGGCTTTACACAACATGATGGAGCCCTTACAAACAACACAATAATGGCTTTGGTTATCAACACACTGATTTTCCCTGTCTTTGCATTAAAGAAGAGTTTTTTTTTATTCGGTCAGTATCATAGAGATCAATAAATAGCCGCTATTGCACAACACATTTGGCACCAGTGAACTCAAATGTCAGCCTGCTACTTTGTGGGTGGATCATACTCTGTGGTTTTATACCAAGTTAACAGAATAACAAAAATCTTTTCTCACATTTAACATGGTTCAGGAGTGACTGTCCAAATATGAAAAACCTCGTTCCAGCTCCTCTCAGGAATTAAATAACAAAGAAAAGTTACAGCCCAGGAACAGGTCCTTCAGCCCTCCAAACCCGGGCCGATCCAAATCTGTCTAAACCTGTTGCCCAATTCCTAAGGACCTGTATCCCTCTGCTCCCCACCTACAAACGCATCTGTCCAGACGCATCTTAAATGAATCTACCGTGCCTGCCCAATGTAGAGGAGGCCACACCAGGTGCAGCGGATGCAGTAAATGGTGTGTGTGGAGGTGCAGGTGAATTTGTGACAGATATGGAATGATCACTTGGGGCCTTGGAGGGACGTGAGGGGGGAGGTGTGGGCGCACCCCACCACCAAGGATATAGTTCCCTCCCCTCCCCCATCAGCGTTCCAGAAAGACCACTCCCTCGTCAGGTTCACCCCCCCCCCCCCCCCCCACCCACTTCTGTTCGCAGAAGTGCGACTGCAACGGTGATCACTTTGCATGTTTCGTTCTGCCCATGCGCCGCTGTCTCCACGCTGTTCTGTGCATGCGCATGGCTCCAATGTCAGCTGCCATCAGGGCATGAGGGATGTACACTACCATACACTAGAGCAGCTTAATCTCCAAAATTAAGCTAATGAACGCTCATTGCTCTCCCTCAGTCGAGAATATTCTTGCAAAGTTCCTGAATAAGTCCTGCATAATTCCTGCAGGACTACACAACTCTTACACATACCATTTGCCTTTCTAATTAGTTTTTGTACCTGCATACCTTACAATCTAAACCAACCAACCACAGCCATTCACTTCTGCAACCACAACTGTTCCTGACGGTGATGACGACGACGACCCTCTGACCCTGCACTAATAATATCTTTTCAATGTAATATGCTAAATTTACCTTTGTTTGTTGATAAAAAGGATTTAAACCTACATTCAGGCTGTGCTATACATTGTGTTAGTTTTTTTAGGGTGAGTTTTGAGCAATTCTGAGTGTTATTTTCTGCTGGTCTGCCCCAACCTCATTTTTCCCATAGGTCCTATTATTTCTATTAAGCAAGGTTTCGCTGGAACATAACTACACAGTGTTACAGCAGAACTACTTGGATTGCAAAAGTGTTCTAATTGTTCAGAAGTATTTAACAGAAGTGTATGCTATTAAGGTACTGTATACTTTAAATTAAACAAATGTTTGAGCATTATTTCCAACCAAGGTTCACAGTTAATGCGCCTCCTACCAGTACAGTATGAATAGTGAACTGAAGATCCCTTTAAAACCAACAGCTTCAATCAAGTTTATAAAGTACTCCTCTGGGCCAAGCATGAAGATTCTGTTCAGAAGTCATTCTAGTCTTTAAAAAGGGACAATATGGTGAGTTTTGAAAAGATTTGTAGCTCAGGTTGAGGTTCTGGATGTAGGTTTGCTCACTGAGCTGGAAGGTTCATTTCCAGATGTTGCGTCACCCTACTAGGTAACATCTTCAGTGGACCTCAGGCGAAGCAGTGTACACGATTCCTGCTTTCTATTTATAGGTTTGGGTTTCTTTGGGTTGGTAATGCCATTTCTTGTTCTTTCTCTCAGGGAGTGGTAGATGGGGTCTAACTCAATGTGTTTGTTGATAGAGTTCCGGTTGGAATGCCATGCTTCTAGGAATTCTTGTGCTTATCTAAGATGGATGCGTTGTCCCAGTTGTCCAATCAAGCTACTGGACCTATGTTTTACCACCCACTTCACCTTCAACAACAAAACCTATAGACAAACCAACAGAACACCCATGGGATCTCCGATATCAGGGTTCTTAGCAGAGGCAGTAATGCACAGACTCTAACAAACAGCTCTGCAAACCATCCAATGCAAGCTTTGGGTCCGCTACATGGGCAACACCTTTGTCATCACTAAATGAAACAAATTAGAGGAAACCTTCAAGACCATCAATAATACCCTTATTGGCAATAGATTCACTAAAGAGGAGGAAAACAACAACAAACTGCCATTCCTAGATGTCATAGTAGAGCAAACAGCCAATGGGGAACTTCAAACCAGCGTCCACAGGAAAACAACACATAGGGACCAAATATTGAACTACAGAAGCAATCATCCCAACATCTACAAACGAAGCTGCATTGAACCATTATTTCAACAAACCAACACACAGTGCAGCGCAGAGGAACTACGCAGAGGAAAATCACCTATACCAGGTATTCAAAAAGAATGGGTACCCAATGAACACAGTCCAGTGATTTCTGAGCAACAAATCCAAACAAACAGACAAAACACATCCAGAAGCCACTCTCTCCTACATCAAATACGCCTTGGAAATGACTGCCAGACTGCTCAGACCCCTTGGCATCAAGGTAGCCCACAAACCCACCAACACAGCAGCTAATTAACTTGAAAGACCCCATACAGACAAGCAAAACTAATGTCATTTACAAAATACCATGCAAGAACTGTAACAAACACTACATTGGACAAACAGAAAACTAGCCACCAGGATACATGAACATCAACTAGCCACAAAACGACATGACCCTCTCTCACTAATATCCTTACATACAGATAAGGAAGGATATCACTTCGACTGGGACAACACATCCCATCTTAGGACAAGCCAAACAGAGACATGCACAAGAATTCCTAGAAGCATGGCATTCCAGCCGGAATTCTACCAACAAACACATCGAATTAGACCCCATCTACCACCCCCTGAGAAAAAGGGCAGGAAAATAACATCACCAACCCAAAGAAATGCAAACATATAAAAAGAAAGCAGGAATCATGTACACTGCTTTGCCTGAGGCCCACTGAAGATGTTACCTAGTAGGGAGATGAAAGATCTGGAAATGAACCTTCCAGCTCAGCGAGCAAACCTACATCCAGAAGGGACAATATGTTCCAGCTGCATTGCCCAATTGACTAGAAGCCAGTAATTCTAAAGTATGGCTGTAAGGCGGAGAAGATTCAGGACTGATTTGAGGGGGAACTTCTCCCAAAGGATTGTGAAACTGTGGAATTCCCTGCCCAGTGAAACAGCTGAATCTACCTCGTTGCATGTTTAAGGCAAAGGTAGATTTTGAACAGTAAAGGAATTAAGGGTTATGGGGACAGTCGGGTAAATGGAGGTGAGTCCATGATCTAATTGAATGGGTGCAGCAGGCGAATTGTTATGTGTGTAATTCAGCATTTAACATTTTCTAAAATCATATTCCATTCTGTTTTATGTGGAATCTTAATGTCAGCACCTTACTTGCTGCTGGAATGAACAATTATTACTTTCAGTGTATTTTCAGAAGATAGCCCAACCAGTCGTTTAAAAACAGCAAAGTGATCTTTGCCATCTATTTGAAAATAAGAACATCAAGTCACAAATTCATATTCAAGTATTGCTTAAACAAAACATGGTGTTGAACCTTTTTGCCTTGCTGTCATTAATAACAAAGATAAGAACTTGAGAATTTCAAAGTTAGCTACAATTTACACCATATGAGGAAAGGTGCCAACTGGTTGCCAAGTCATCTGATTGGTTGTGATGTTGCCAAATGATATGCATCAGGGAGTTACTGCTTTCAATGTTTTTTATATTTTTAACACGTGTCATGCTAAATGGATTCCTGTTTTCTACAGATATTAGTGTTCCTGTGTGTGAACATATGCAGCTTCTAGAAAACGCATGTCAACTTTCTAATATTGAATTGGGTTTTCAGAGTTATTCTTAGCAACATTTGTAATTATCCAGCAATTGTTACTGAAGCACAGAATGACATTTAACTTTGGACCACATGTTTGGAAGCATGGGCTACTTGAACAAGGTCAGCATTCTGCGACTGTGAATAGGTGAATGGGCATGCTGTTTGACACAGTCTTCCTGGTATTGGAATATATCCTTATGCATCTAGCCTCATACCCTGGGCAACTGATAAATCACATTCAACATTTTTTTCCCTGCAGCGGTGATAACTCAGCCCTGTTATCAATGAACCAGCCACCTTGTGTCTATAATCAACTGGTGAAAGCATCTGGAGACAGACAGTTGAAGCAAAGTCTGGCAGAAGATTCTCGGATCATCTCAAACTGGTTGGCAGTCAGATAACTTGCTTGTTAAACAGCACCCACGCTTTCAAACTCTGCTTTCAAAACAACTCTCTCACACATTAGATTACAGTTTTAGTTAGTAGTGTTACACGTTGATAATTTATAATTCCATAATTCCTGGGCTGTAAATTTTCTTTGTTATTTTCCTTGTCCTCTTTGTTCTACATAGCTAGAGTCCAATTCCTTGTAATTAATTGTAATTCCTCTCCAAGTACAAAAACTTGGTCCATGCTTTCCATCTGGGTCTGAAATAGGAAACTTTGCATACTTCATAAAATCTTTTAACTTTTATGATGACTCTGGGAATTGCAGGTGTAATTGTCAGCACACTGCCGCAGTGACTCAGAATAAACATAAATTCTCAACTGGCATATCAAGGAAAGGGAGATCATTAGTCTGCTCCATTTACTGTGAATGTGGAACACATGCTCAGGACTAGTTCCACTCTCGGTCCAGGTCATGTTTGGTTCTGTAGTTTCAAAATCTTTAAGATCAACCTCAAGTGGTGTTTAATCTATCTAAAATTACCCTGGAGTGTAAAGTGTCAAAAATATTTGAGCAACAGATAAGACTAGCCATTTCACATTGATACAGTGAAACTACAGACTTTAGAACTTCAATAACTTCATGGATTGAATGAATCAGTAATAACTCTTTCTTGAATAAATAGTTTTCCTGAAAATGAAAGGGACAATAAGAAGTTGTGAAAAAGGAATTAAAAGTAACCTGCTGATTAACTATCTCTGGAAAGAAAGAATCAAAGGAACATAAACAAGCTCTTTCCTGGGAGGAAAGAGATAACATGGCTTATAGTTTGCTGCCTCATGAAAATGGGTAATTAAGACTGCCTGCAGAAGAAATATACTGAAGCAAAGGGGTTATTTGTAGGATGGACTGTTTTAAACAGACAACTAACCTGAATGCAACAAGAAAAAGGAGAGTTACTTCTGATATGAAATCAAGCTACAGACTTGAGGTCCACAAAAATGTAATCAATACTGGGAGGAAACAATCTTAAGGTTATCGATAACGTCACACCACAAACTTGAAAGAGAGAAAATTGTTTAAGAATCCAACATTCAAGGATTGAACCCTTTAGATCTTTTCTGGCTAACTTATAACTCTCAAACCCCCTAACTGAGCCTTCATGCCTCATCCTCACATAAGCCTTCTTCTTTCTCTTGACAAGAGCTTCAACTTCCTTAGTAAACCATGGTTCCCTCTCTCAACAACTACCTCCCTGATCATTTGGCTGATTATTTCATGGACTCAGCTCCACTGATCTGCCTGTTCATCTTTAATTCCTTTACTGTTCGAAAAACTTAACATTCAACGAGGTAGCCTCAACTGCTTCCCTGGGCAGGGAATTCCACTGATTCATAGCCCTTTGGGTGAAGAATTTCCTCCTCAACTCAATCCTATATCTGCTCCCCCTTATTTTGAGACAATGTCCCCGGTTCTACTTTCACCCAGCAGTGGAAACAACCTACCTGCTTGTATCTTGTCTATTCCCTTCATAATTTTACGTTTCTATAAGATTCCTCCACCTCTACCGCTCCATTCTTCTCATTTCCAATGAGTATAGTCTCAGTGTATTCGGTGTCTCCTCATAAGCCAACCTTCTCAACTCGGGAACTACCCAGTGAACCTCCTCTGCACCCCCCCCCTCCACATTGTGAGTATATCCTTTCTCAAGTAAGGAGACGAAAATTGCACACAGTACTAACAGAATCATAGCTAAATTCCACCATTAATCAGGTAATACCCAAGTTGAGTTGTGAGGCTTAACTTGCTTATTTGAGGGGTCTTATTTCGGTTGCCAAATACCATAAAGTTTAAATCAATGTTGCAGCATTTGTCTGTGGGATTTCTTAATAAGTAGCCAAATTAAAGGTAACTTCTGGTCATTTACCTACAACACTACTGTACAGAAAGAGCATATTTTTCAATAACAGGATACTTAATTTGAGCCATAACGTAGTTCATACTACCACACAAATGAGTAATGTAGTTTATCAGTTGCCCAGGATATGATGCTAGGTTTCCTTCATGTTTACAGTGGGTTTTGACACAGAGACTGGAGATCCCTTCCAAGCTGGGGAAGAACTGAACATTTCTCTCTCTCTCTAACGTATTCCCAACTCCAACTTGTTCAGTTACCTGAGAACCAATCCCAGTCTAAGGACTAGTGACCAGTTGCTATCCATGAGTGTGTCTCGGTCATTCGCCTGTCATTAATTGGTCATTAGCCCTTAGGCCAATCAAATTTTTGTTGCCATCAAAAGTTGCATCTGTCACACCCCATCAGCTCCAAATCATCTGCAGCTCAAACTCAAATTACTGCTTATTCAAAAAGTGATTACTAATGCTTTTTATGGTGTCAGGCAAATAGCTTTTCAAAACATTATCCATGTTTTCAAAACACTGCAAAACAGCTTTCTCATTTCCATTCACAATTTTTTCCTTAATGAAAACACAAAATAAAAAGATATGATCCTTAGAATTCTTTCATGGGATGAATCACAAAAAGCTAGCTCTCAAGTTTAACCGATAATAGGGAAGGCAAATGGACTGTTGGCCTTTACTTCAAAACGAATAGAGTATAAAAAAAGGAAGGTTTTGCTAAAACTATACAACATACAAATCAGAACTGTGAACAGTTTTAGTTGCCCCCTCAGTAAGACGGAGATGAGGAGGATTTTTATCTCAGTGTAGTGAATCTATCAAGACAGATTTTTAAATTGGCAAGAGCATCAAGGATTATGAAGATAAGGCATGAAAGTGGAGGTGAGCAAGTTTTCATCTCTGAATGGCAAAGCAGACTCGTTAGGCCAAATGGCGATAAGACATAGGAGCTGTATGTCTTACTATGCTTTTCCAGCTTCACATCTATTGACCGTGGGACAACAGATTGCTGGGGTAATGCCTCAACCAATCAGAGCTGACTTGAAAGCCTATCAGCAGCCTTTTCTCATGCAGGTGAAAAGTGCTTTTTTTGTTTGTCCTGATGAATAAAAGACAAAAAAGCTTTGAAATCAATACTCAAAATTCATACCTGAATAACTCATTTTATTGCAATCTAAATTGCTAAAACATATGAAAATAATAAAACCATACCTCCAAAGTTGCTCCAAATCACTGATTGCTTCCTTCTGCCGCCCATACTTCAACTTAAAATTGGCTGCTTCTCTGACTAGTGACAAATGAACCGGAGTGTTTGGCTAAATTTAAAAAGAAAATAATTCAAAGTGCCATATTAGAAGGTCTACTTTTGATACAGTATTTACTCTTTGAATCTAAGGAAAATATGAGGCAGTTTTGGGAAATTTGCATTAACTTTTTTTTAAATAATCTGGCTCTTTCCTGTGTATTAGCAATTGTATTTTGTACACCTGATATATTTTAGTTTGAATTAATACCATTCTGGTAGTGATGTGAGCTATTTCTTTATCTTGTAATTAACATTTTGCTGTCATATTCACATTTAAGTACACAAAAGATATTTACCTGGTGTTCTTGGTACCACTGGATAGCCTGGCAGAAAATCTCTATTGCACTATCAATATCTTCCTCATGGCTGTACATGGTAACCAACGCAGAAACCTGTTAACACATAATATTGCAATTCCATTGCTCAGAATTTAACTTGCAATTTCAGAATAGCTGCTCATCCTTCTTAGTGAAACTAAGAATTTCAGGCCAGGAAAGTCTCCAAGAACATCTTCAAAATAATTATTTTGGTGCACAACTGTTCACACAGCATGGAAGAGTGTTCACAAAATATAAATTATATCAATACCCTAATAATTAAACCTTCTTAGACATAATTACACAAAAATACAAACATATATACTGTACACATAAAAAACACTCAAAATGAAATCAAACCCTGCCACAAAAGTACCACTGAATCCACGACAGAATCTTATGCTCCAATTGGTTTCTTCCAGAAACCATAGACTTATCTTCAGTTCCATATTCTTTCTAGGATGTCCAGACATGCACCAAGTACTTGGACCAGTTTCCCCTGCCTACTCACCGTAAAACAAATTATTGTTTACTTCATACAACTATCGCAATGCTGCTGACTCTGTGGAACTGATGTATAAAATTAACGTATACAATCTGCACAAGATCCAGGCGTTGGAGATCACAAGGCACAGCACCAGCATCTGAACCAACAGCATTCAGAACTGAGAAAAGCTAGATTGAAGAAGCTTTCTACGTTGCTCAATTTTAGTGGCATTTTGCAGAATTGTTGACTATTTTGCCACAGAATGCAGTAGGAATTGCAAATTATTTTTAATATTTGGATTTAAGTAACACAACGTTCTCAGAGTAAGAAATAGGCAGATAAGTGAATGGTGATTAAGTTGTTAGACTGCATAGAAAACATCAGTTTAAGCATTAAACAATTTGCAAGCTGGTCTAGATAATTAAAGTCATCTCACATCCTAGATATTACTGAATTCTTTGTTCTCCATCTGCTTATGAACACAGTAAACTAGAAAGATTCCAACAAAGGAAGGTGTGTCAAATTTTCTTATGAAACACAATCCTGCACAAGCAATTCTGTTTTGATAATAGTGTTTGGTTCATCATGTGGGACCTGGACCAAGTAGAGGTGGAGATACCCTCCCTATTGGTAAAAGGGTCAAGCAACAGAGGAACTGATTAAATATGATTAGCAGAAAAACCATAGATAGCATGGGAAAAACATGGGCATTTAGTAGAGGCAAAATCAATTACGGCTTTCGAAAAGAAAATGGTAATTATCTGAAGAGAACAGATATGCAAGACTGTAGGGTAAAGGTAGGGGAGTAGATGAGCCGAGTGGCTGTCACAAAGAGCCAGCACAAACTTGATGTATAGGATGGCCTCCTTTTAAGATTCTATGATTCGACAAAAGCATTTGCTTGATTCAGATAGTCAGAGGTGCTTGAAGAACATTAGAACTGTTACATTACAGAGAACCAGAGGTCACAAAAAACACAACTCTGGCAAAAAGCAGCTCAGCAGAATTGCAGAATTTTTTTTTTAAAAAGGTGTTGCCCAGCGTTCTGATGAGGGAGTTGCCCAGCGTTCTGATGAGGGAGTTGCCCAGCGTTCTGATGAGGGATCTGATGAGGGAGTTTCAGAAGAAATCGTCTCTCTGGATAGGGGCGGGGAGGGAAATATATATCTGATGGTGGGGCCAGTTTGTAGGTGGAGGAAAATGATGCGGTGTAAACTGAGATCAACAAGATCCACCCCCACCCAAACCCCTCAACCCCAACCCCCCATTCAATCTTGTTAAGTTATTGGTTACAATTTATTTATTGGTTACAACTTGGATTCAGATTGAGAAAATACACAGCAATATAAAAAGTTAAAAATGAAAAAAATTTAAATCAAATTAAATAAGGATGGAGGGTCAGATGGTGCATTGTTTCTGCATGAGGTGGGAGCTGATGGACCCCATTGTGGTTCCCAGTGACCATGTCTGGAGAAAACGTTGGCCGCTGAAATAACTCTGGCTCAGAGTCGACGAGCTGGAGTCGGAGCTTCAAACATTGTGACAGAAACAACGCACCATCTGACCCTCCATCCTTATTTAATTTGAGTTATAAGAAGAGGCTGGATCAGATGGGATGTTTTTCAATGGAGCGTAGGAGGTCAAGATCCTATAGAGGTTTATAAAGTCAAGAGGGGTATAAATAAGATGAATGGCAAGTGCGTTTCCCCTAGAGTGAGGGATTTCAAATTCAAGGGACATATTTTTAGAGCGAGAAGAGCAAGATTTAAAAAAAGACGTGACAGTTTTTTTTTTAAACAGAGTGGTTCATGTGTGAAATGAACTTCCAGAGGAAGTGGTGAATGTGGGTACAGTAACAACATTTAAAAGACACTTAGATAAGTACATGAAAAAGAAATATTTGGAGGGAGCTGGGACTAGTTTAGTTTGGGATTATGTTCAGCACAGACTGGTTGGACGCAAGGGTCTGTTTCCATGCTGTATGACTCTATCAGGAGAAAGGCCTTCCTGAAGAAGGGCTAATGCCCGAAACGTCGATTCTCCTGTTCCCTAGATGCTGCCTGACCTGCTGCGCTTTTCCAGCAACACATTTCCATGTATGACTCTATCACCCTCCTTATAACTCAAACCCTCCAGTCCCAGCAACATATTATCGAAATGGTGACAGGTTGCAGAGCTCTGGGATGCAGAAGGATCAGAGTGTCCTAATGCATGAATCAGAGAAGGTTCAAACGCAGCTACAGCAGGTAATCAGGAAATCTAATACAAAAGCCGAGATCCAGGGGTCACTGCTTAAACAGCAAGAGTTACCAATTTATGAGGAGCAAATATTTCCTCAAAACGTTTGGAACATTCTTCCTGAAAAGGCTACTAGAAGAAAATTCTTTGAATGTTTGCAAGACAGGGCAACCTTCTGGAATCTCAATCCTGCTCACAGAGAGCAGTGTCTATGCCTCTAACTGTACTATCTCCAATTACAACAACATTTTTCTTCTCTTTCACCCCCCACTTGAATGGCTGCCTGCACCCGGGTGCTGCAATCAGTCAGCTAATCCTCCTGGCAGTCCCCATTCCCATCCACACAAGGAGCAAAACTCTTGAACCTGTTGGACAGGTCTACCTCCTGGATCCCTCTACCTGCCTCACTCACATTCACACATTCCTGTTCCTGACCACTGGCTGATTTCGAGTTGGTTAGTTTTAGGGGTGTAACTGTCTCCTGAAATACAGCGTCCTTCCAAGCCTCTCATCATCCTGACTTGGAACGAAATTACCGTTCCTTTATAGTTGCTGGGTCAAAGTACTGAAATTTCCTCAGAGCATTTCAAGTCTACGTACAGCACATGGAATTGCAGTGGTTTAAGAAGTCAGCTCACTACCACCGTCTAAAGGGTAACTAGAGATGGGCAATAAATGCTAGCCAGCAGCGATGGCCATGTCCCAGAGAGATAAAAAGAAAGCTTCATGAATCAGATCGGGTTTTATAACAACTGACAACTATAGCTATACAAAGTTCTGGTTGGACGACACATGGAACATAATGAATAATTTTTAGCACCAAATCTTAGGAAATATATGGCCTTACAGGGAGTACAGTATAGATTTTTGAAAATGATTTCTGGATTCCAAAGACAGATTACACCAAGCAAAACTGTATTCCCTGAAATTAAGAAGTTAAAGATGGTTTGAGCAAAGGTTTCAAGATATTAAGGGAAACCAGTAGAGTAGAGAGGAAAGCTATTTCCATTGGTTGAGGATTGCGAGGCAGTATCTACAAATTAGTAAGAATAAGAAATATATTGAGTGGTAGAAGTTTGGAACACACTTCCATAAACGACAACTAATGCTCAACCAATAGGAATTTAAACCTGAGGTTGCTTGATTTTTGCTAACCTAAGATATTAAAGAATATGAGGCCAAGAAGAATATACAGCATTAGGTTGCACAAGTGATTCTATTGTCTACCTCTGCTCCTGTGGATCACTAAATACACTGGTTACACATCTTAAAGCACAACATATCTCAATCACATCAGTTCGGACATTCAGAAACTGTGATGTCACTTGCACAAGTAATCCAGGGGCCCAGGCTAACGCTCTGAGGACATGCATTCAAATCCCACCATGGCAGCTGTTAAAATTTAAATTCAATGACTAAATTTCTAATCTCAGCAATGGCAGTGATTAAAAGTAATATCAATTGTTATAAAAACACATCTAGTTCACTCATGTCATTCAAGAAACAAAATCCGCTATCCTTACCTGATCTGGACTACAGGTAACTTTAGACCTGCAGCAATGTGATTGACTCTTATTTCCCTTCTGAACTGGCCTAGCAAGCCACTCATCTCAAATATAACTTGGGATTGGCAACAAATGCTGTCCTTGCTAATAATCCCCATTAGTTTTAAAATTACTGATTTTATAACTTACCATTCCTGGTTTATTTAACTTTTCATCAATTGATCTTAATATGTTGCAAGCTTTTGTAACGTGACCTTTAGAGAAAAAGCAAAATCACAAAGATACTTAAGAAATAGTTCAACATTAAGAAAACCACAAAACTTAGACTTACATTCCAGGACAACCTCCAAAAAAATACTTAACCAAATATCAAGAAATGAACTTTTATAATATCAATATGCCACAATACCAATATCTAAGGAAGGATACCAACCTTGGACCAAATATAATTGTGCTATTGTCATCTTAATTTCAACTGCACTTTCTGGATGCTGCTCCAAAACTTCCTTAAAGTTAAAATAAAAATTAAATCACTGATTAATAATTTATCTAACAACTCATTAGTAACCCATCTACTAAACAAACTTAGTAACAGGGAAATTTTAGGTTTAGAAACAATATGCTGCATATATAAACATGACAATCAATTTACAGATCTGTGCGCTCAGCTCATACACAAACACAGTTCCCTATTCCCACCTCCCGCACAGGTACACTTCACAATAAACAGCTCACACAAAGTCAACCACACTGCATTAATCTAGACTTGGACACAGGACAAAGGTATGGCCAACCATAACAATGATGCAAAAATTCCATCAGTGTTACTGGCTCAAAATCTGGAACAGTATCTAATAACATTTTGCAACGTTGTCACATGGGCTATGAGGTTCAAGACTTGCGCTCATCAACACATGCACAAGAGCAAATAGGGATGGTAAGTAACTTTTAAGCGTGGATCAAGTAAAAATGAGACATTACACCAGTCAGGTCTGGTCCTGAACTTTGAAAAATGTGCCTGAAGTAATGTTATGGATAAATCAAGGACACAAAGACTTATCAGTTAAACACTTACCTTGTTTTGTGCATGGCCTTTTTTATTCTTGGAGTTCACTGTCACATTTTTTATCTTTAGATATGTGCACTAACAATAGATAGACACCAAGGCTTGGTGTGAAGATATAACAATTAAAGTGATAGCGAATTATCCAGATTAGCTGTGAGTGGTTTGAGTTCCATTGAAACTGACTATTTAGTGGTTCTATGCAGTGATGCAATATGAAATAATAAAAACCTTTGATTTCTCTATCAAGTCAAAATCCCATATTTTGACTTTGCAATGCATGCACTGTTGAAGTCCCTGAGCAATAATCACCATGCAAGGTTTTTTCTACTTGAGCTTGAGAAATCTCCATAATAATAATCATGGACTGCTAGATTTTATAATTTGGCTTTTATGATAAAATCCCTACAGTGTGTAAGCAGGCAATTCAGCCTATCGAGTCCATATTGACCTTGTGAAAAGTATCGCACCCAGACCCACCTTCCTACCGTATCCCTTCAATCCTGCATTTAACATGGCCAATCCACCTAGCCAGTACAACCGTTAGGAAACTGGAGCACCTGGAGAAAACCCAAGCAGACATTGGGAAAATGTGCAAATATCACACAGACATGTGTCTGAGGTGGAATTGAAGCTGGGTACCTGGCTCTGAGGCAGCAATGCTAACCACTGAGCCACCGTGCCACCACCTTTAATGTTTCTCATAGTTTTACTCATCACATCTTTGGTAGCTCAGATCCCATGAAAAAGCCAATTTATAAGAGTTTATTACATCTTTCATAAACAGACTAAAGCATTTTATATACAATTCAGCATTTTTAACAACTGTTTTTGAAGTAACAAAGAGGATTGATGAGGGCAGAGTGGTAAATGTGATCTATATGGACTCAGTAAGGCGTGTGACAAGGTTCCCCATGGGAGACTGATGAGCAAGGTTAGATCTCATGGAATACAGAGAGAGCTAGCCATTTGGATACAGAACTGGCTCAAGGGTAGAAGACAAAGGGTTTTTTTTAAGAGGCCTGTGACCACTGGAGTGCCACAAGGATCGGTGCTGGGTCCACAACTTTTTGTCACTATATAAATGATTTGAATGTGAGCATAAGAGGTACAGTTTGTAAGTTTGCAGATGACTCCAAAATTGGAGGTGTAGTGGACAGCGAAGAAGGTTACCTCAGATTACAACAGGATCTTGATCAGATGGGCCAATGGGCTCAGAAGTGGCAGAAGGAGTTTAATTCAGATAAATGCGATGTGCTGCATTTTGGGAAAGCAAATCTTAGCAGGACTTATACACTTAATGGTAAGGTCCTAGGGACTGTTGCTGAACAAAGAGATCTTGGAGTGCAGGTTCAGAGCTCCTTGAAAGTGGAGTCGCAAGTAGATAGGATAGTGAAAAAAGCTTTTGGAATGCTTTCCTTTATTGGTCAGAGTATTGAGTACAGGAGTTGGGAGGTTCATGTTGCGGCTGTACAGGATTTCGTTTAGGCCACTGTTGGAATATTGCATGCAATTCTGGTCTCCTTCCTATCAGAAAGATGTTGTGAAACTTGAAAGGGTCAGAAAACAATTTACAAGGATTTTGCCAGGTTTGGGGGATTTGAGCTATAGGGAGAGTTGAATAGGCTAGGGCTGTCTACCCTGGAGCATCAGAGGCTGAGTGGTGGCCTTATAGAGGTTTATAAAATCATGAGGGGCACAGATAGAACAAATAGACAAAGTCTCTTCCTGGGGTGGGAAGGGCATAGGTTTAGGGTGAGGGGGAAAGATATAAAAGAGACCTAAGGGGCAACTTTTTCACAAAGAGGGTGGTACGTGCATGGAATGTGCTGCCAGAGGAAGTGGTGGAGGCTAGTACAATTGCGACATTTAAAAGGCATTTGAATGGGTAAAAGAAAGGAGGGTTTGGAGGGATATGGGCCAGGTGCTGGCAAGTGGGACTAGATTGGGTTGGGATATCTGGTCGGCATAGACGAGTTGGACCGAAGGGTCTGTTTCCGTGCTATACATCTCTATGACTCTATCACTCTAATAATCCACAAACAGCAAAAAGATAAATACACACAGCCTGCTTTCAGTCACATTCTCTACGTAAAATATGTATCGGATGCAAGAATAATCACTTTAAGTCAAAGAAGCTCAATCCATAAAAGCAACATCACTACAGGTGTGATTGAAACCACACTAAATCAAATTAATTATATCCTATGGTTCTACGTCTCCAAACTGACTTACCTCCAGGAGCTGAATAGCTTTGGTATGTTGTTTCTCACGGCAATATTGTGCTGCTTGAATTAATACTGGCAGTGGAGTCTGTGGATTCTGCTTCTGCAAACCTAAGGTTAGTTTTCGACACTGGTCTGCCTGAACACAAACAATGCACACTTTTTATTTCCAAGATTTAAAATCACATTGCCACTTATTAGAAAAACATAGATACAACACTTTAAGGACATTTCCCCACACCCCCCCCCCCAAAGTCATTTTATTTAACCAATAACGTTAAATGTAGTGATACATCTTTCGTGAAAGTCATAATTAGCAACTGCATATTGTCAAAAAAGGACAGTGAGAAGCCAAAAGTTGCTATACACATTGATAAGAATGACATAGTTAGGGAAAGGGTTAAGGCTTTGCAGAATGAATGTACAAAGTTAGGTAGGATGGTGAAATGCAGAACCTCAAAAGGAGTAGACGGTCTAATGAGGACAGGTTGAGCGGATTGGACCTGTGCTCATTGAAACGTAGAAGAATGAAAGGGTATCTTATTAAAACATACAAATTGTTCGGGATATACGCAGAAAAGTGGTTTCCCCTTGTGGGAGAGAATCTGGACTAGGGGTCATAATCCAAGAATAAATGATTACCCGGTAAGGACAGAGATGAGGAGGACTTTCTTCTCTCAAAGGTAGTGAATCTGTGGAATTCTGTAGAGAACTGTTTAGACAGGGTCATTAAATACGTTCATGTTACAGCTGTACAAAACTCTGGTGTGGCTGCACTTGGAGTACTGCGTACAGTTCTGGTCACCGCTTTATAGAAAGGATGTGGATGCATTGGAAAGGGTGCAGAAGAGATTTACCAGGATGTTGCCAGGTATGGAGGGTAGGCAGGTCTTATGAAGAAAGGCTGAGGGACTTGAGGCTGTTTTTGATAGAGAGGAGAGGGTTAAGGGGTGCCTTAACAGAGACATACAATATGATCAGAGGATTAGATAGGTTGGACAGTGTACAGATAGGTGGACAGTAAGAGCCTTTTTGCTCAGATGGTGATGGCTAGCATGAGGGGACATAGCTTTAAATTGAGGAATGACAGATACAGGACAGATGTCATAGGTAGGTTCTTGACTGAGAGAGTAGTAAGGGCGCGGAATATCCTGCAACAGTAGTAGCCTCGCCAAATTTAAGGGCATTTAAATGGTCATTGGATAAATATATGGGTGTTAATTGAATAGTGTAGATTAGATGGGTTTCAGATCAGTTTCACAGGTTGGCACAACATCGAGGGCCGAAGGGCCTGTACTGCGCTGTATTGTGCTATATTCAAAGTGTAGTTAGACAGATTTTTAATCAGTAAAGGAATCAAGGGAAAAGGCAAGAAAGTGCAGTTGAAGATTATCAGATCAATGATTATCTCACTGAATGGCAGAGCAGACCAGATGGGCTGAATGGCCTACTTTCCCTATTTCTCCTTATGGCTTGCTACCCCAGCATGATTCTGGTAAACCTTTGTTACACTCAATCCACAGACACAATGTCTGTTCTAAGATAAGGAGACTGAAACTACACACAATACACCAGATGTGCTCTCATTAAGACTACAGGGTTGGCCTGTACCTGGCCACAATAGATTGGCCCATGTCTGTTAACACAAAATTACTGATAGGTAGAAAGTAGAATCAATCAGCAGGATTTAAAACAAAATGGCAGACAGATACTAAGCAAAACAGCCTGCTCAGACACAGCAAAACATAAAACCAACATTGAACAAAGCACTCCCAAGGACAGTAAAATGGAACCAGCCTTTCCCCATTTGAAACAGTTCTGCTAAGATCTGAGATTTGATAAATGATTAATTCCAGCAACATTAAATGAAAGGGTAATTTTCCCAGTAAATAAACAAACACCAGGTGCAAAATATTATCTACCAGCTCCGTAAACAGCTAACAGAACAACATCTCAAGCTATTTTGCATTAAATGTTCCTTTGAAATTAATAACCTATATTATTAAGCGATAGGTTCTAGTTAAAGGTTCTTCAGAATCATTGGGGCAGTTTTCAACATGAAAATAGATACACATAACCAATGATTAATAAAGGTATTAAAGGAAAAGCATTTAGACCCAGATGCGAAGTTAACCAGCTTTAGGAAATGACTTTTTTTACGCCCTGAACATCCCACAACTAACTTTAGCAAAAATGATTACAAATCTTTTAGCAATTAGCTAAAACTACTGTCTTATGTATTTTCACATAATTAAGATGGTGGGAAATATAAGAGGACTAACTGAATTTGATAAAGGCAGCACATAGAATTTCTACTGTCCAGACTGATACAAAGTATTTATTCAACTCCTCTGACATTCCCTCGTTCGCCAATACTATTTCCCTATCCTTATTCTCTAAAGGGTTAACTTCACTTTTATCTCCTCCCTCTCAAAACTTGTGTTCGCCAACATTTTTGGGATGTTATTTTTGTCCCCTCCTTTATGAAGACAGAAACAAAATGTATTTAAAATGGGTCTGCAATCTCCTTGTTCCCCATTATAACTTACCCTGTTTCTGACTGTAAGGATACTAATGAACACAATTCCATTTTAGAACTAACAACAATGGATTCAAGGTTGCCATTAGGTAACTTTTTATTCCAGATGTATTTCAATCCAAATTTCACCACTGTAGGATTCATACGTCTGCCCCTACAGCATTATCTGGATCTCAGAATTACTTGGCCACAACTTCCTAATTTGGGCTCAATGCTCCACATTTTAAAGCCTCGGATCCCAAATGTTTCAAACATTTTGTCAATCTACCCTGCCACTTATGATTTGTGGACTTGTGCATATTTAATCCCAAATTGCTCTTTTCCTGCTTCAATTTAAGAAATGTGTTAAATAAGAAATGCACATGTACCTCTACAGCATAGAAGAGAAATGCAATAAGATGAACAGTACATGACCTGCAACTTTTCCTCCAGATCATGCACCATCACTTGGAACTATATCACTGTTCCTTCATTGTTGCTGGGTCAAAACCCTGGAATTCCCTTCTTAACTGGACTTAGTGTTTCCCACAAAGACTGCAGCAGGTCACTATTACCTTTTAAAGCAATTAGGGATACAAGACAGATGCTGGCCAAGCCAGAAATACCCACATCCTGTGAAATTTAAAAAAAAAACACATTTTATAATCCGTATACACCAACGCTTCCTGGTGCAAAACCAAATTTTACCTTCATTTTCCCTCTGTTCCTATTGTTGATTTGCTAAGTATGGTGGGCTGACACTTTAAGATCTGATCACTTAACAACTTAATCTAACTTGCTGCTGCACAGTGAACGCCTCTTCAATAAAGCTCCTGCTGTTGTTAAAACATTTCGGTCTCCTGGCCATTGCTGAAACCTGACAATTTCTTTTACTCCAAGAGCTCTAACTTTGCTTATATGTTTGTTCCTCAATACTTCACCAAATTACATTGCAAGTCCAAATAAACACACCAATCACACTATTGTCAACTCTCTCCTCATTTTAAAAAAAAGTTAAACATGATTTCCCCGTACAAATCTGAAACATAATAAAAGTTGATCCAAATTGTCCATGGGGGGCTTTTAATTTTATCCTGAGCTACAATTTCTAAATGCTTTCCCACCTCCAAGGTCAAGGTCTTTTTCGGTCAACTTTGGGAAAGTTTAGATGTGCAATAGGTTTAAAGCAGGATAACAGGAGGATGGATTAAAACAAAACTTGTACTAGCTTAAATCTTCTACATTTGCTACTTTTTGCTTTTCTCAAAGATCAATGACCTGAAATGTTCAACTTGTATATTTATCTGGATTGGCTACCAACATTATGCAACAATCACAGTCGTGTCAACAGTTTAGCAAACATTCAGTCAGCACCAATTTGTCACTAGTGAAGTGGACAAATCTTTGGGGAAAAAAGAAACTTTTTGAGTTATCAGGTAGTTGTGGTGATGGGATGCTTATTTAGGAAACAGAACATGTTCAATTACCTGATTTGTATGCATAGCCAACAAAGCCTTGTTGAATTCAACAATTTGTAGCTGTTTCTGAGTGAGTTTATGTTCCACACCTTCTGTGTTGGTCAATTTTACTTTCTTCTTGGAATCAAACACATTTTGGTCCTACAAAAGACAGTTTCAGTTTGGATTATAAGCTTTCAGCTTAAAGGCATGAAGCTACAAAGAGAACACTTTTGATGCGATGCAACTGAAGGGTAGAAACAATAGAAAAGTATCTCACAATACCCATTCAATCTTGACAGTAACCGCATCAACTCATTATGTTTAGTTTTTATTCACTATGAAACAACTTTTTTCTTTATACTTCACTCCATATGCTTTCCAGAGCATAGAAACACAGAAAAAAGGCAAGTCGCTTGGCCCTTCACGCTTGCTCTGTTATTCATTATCATTATGGCTGACCATCTAACTCGTATCCTATTCCCGCTTCCCCCCCCCCCAACCCTTTGGTCCCTTTAGCTCATGTGCTATATCCAATTCTTTATTAGAATTGTACATTTTTTTGTTTTTAACTGCTTTCTGTGGTAGCAAGTTCTACAAGCTTGTCACTCTCTGAGTGAAGAAGTTGCTCTTCATCTCAGTCCTAAATATTTACCTCATATCCTCAAAGCGTGACTTCTGGTTCTGCACTTTGCCCACTATCAGAAACATCCTTCCTACATCTACCTTGTCCATCCCTGTTAGAATTTTACAAGGTTGCTATGATCCTTCTTCATTCTTCTAAACTCCAGCAAAAATGATCCTAACCAATTCAAATTCGCAAACATCAGTCCTTTCATTCCAGGATTCGGGCTGGTAAACCTTTGCTGTACTCCTCTACACAGAAAGAACATCCCTCCTCAGATAGAGATCAAAACTGCACACAATATTTCAGAATCTTATATAATTGCAGCATGACATCCCTTCTCCTGTCCGCAAATCCTATTGCTATGAAGGCCAACATTTCATTTACCTTCTCTACAACCTGCTGCACCTGCATGCTTATACCAGTCGCTGAAGGTATAAGTGTTCTCCATTCTCAGTCAGTTGATAATTCCCAAATGGAAAACCTCATATTTAGTCAAATTATACTTCACCTGATATGCATTTGCTCAGCTTGTCCAAATCACATCTCTGCATTCTCCTCATAAGCTCACCTGCCCACTTAGCTTTGTGTCATCTCCAAATTTGAAGGTATTACATTTAGTTTCCTCATCCAAATCATTAACATATATTGTGAAAAGCTGGGGTGTCAGGATTGATCCCTGTACTCCAATAGTTACTGCCTGCCATTTGGAAAAAGATCCTTTTATTCCACTTTTTGTTTTCTGTTTGCCAACCAATTCTTTTTTTATCCATCTCAATACACTACCCCAATCCCATGAACTTTCACTTTTTACATTAGTCACTTATGTGGGACTTTGTCGAAAACATTTTGAAAGTCTAAATAAACTACATCAACTGGTTCCACTTCATCAACACTACCAGTTAAATTCTGGAAGAATTCTAGTAATTTGTCAAGCACGATTCCCTCTTTGCAAATACATGCTGATTGTCCGATCAGGCCACTTTGAACCCTATAATAGGCAAATCATTGAAATTCTGGAAAAAGCCTGGTTAAGGTTTGGTATTACGTTGATAATTAAATATCAACAGACATTCCTTAAAGTTGAGCCTGAACATGGACTCATGGATAAAGTACCTTGTTGAGGGTGATGATATTATTGGCAGTTACAGCAAGCAGTCCAACATCGGAGGGCCTTCAAAAGAGGAACAAAACTTAGACATGACTCCAACTCAGGAACATATTTTTAAACATTCTAAATATATGATCCCAACTTTTTATTGCTTACTTCAACTTTATCACTTGATTGTAAAGTTGCAAAGCATCATCATTCCACCCCTGGAGTTGCATAACATAAGCCATCTGAGCATGAATTATTGCCAGTTCAGCATCAATCTCTTCATCGCTTATATCCTATAAATGAAATGGATTATCAGTACATTAGAATTGCGTGTGTTCAGGAGGAAAATATATTCACCTTTTGAAATTAAAAATCAACATTTGGAAACTTTTTACAGAATGTACATTCTCAGCAAAGATTAGATTAGATTACTGTTTAGATTACTTAGTGTGGAAACAGGCCCTTCGGCCCAACAAGTCCACACCGACCCTCTGAAAAGCAACCCACCCAGACCCATTCCCCGACATTTACCCCTTCACCTAACACTACGGGCAATTTAACATGACCAATTCACCTAACCTGTACATATTTGCACTGTGGGAGGAAACCGGAGCACCCGGAGGAAACCCACGCAGACATGGGGAGAAAGTGCAAACTCCACACACAGTTGCCCAAGGTGGGAATTGAACCCGGGTCTCTGGCGCTGTGAGGCAGCAGTGCTAACCGCTGTGCTGCCGTGCCGCCTCAAGTGTCACATAACTGTTAGGATCCCAGATTTTATGTCACAATCCAGCCTGGGACCAGTTATCCAGAGAAATGAGAGTAGCAAGGCATTTAATGAGAGAATAAACCAACAATATTCCATCATTTTGAACAACCAACAATACTGTTACGATGCAGTAATAAAGTTATAACAGTAATACAAACACACACAACTTGCATTCTAACTTCCAGTTAGAACCAACCCAAGGTAAATAATGGCTCACAGACACACTGTAGTTGATCACCCACAGAGCACATCAAATGGCAACTGTGATAAAGACAAATCCTCACCAGATTTCTCATCAGTCATCCAGATGATAATGACACTCAGGATCCCAGTGCCTTCATTTTCAATGACCCAGCCTGGGAAGTCCCTTCAAAGCTCACATTCTGATAGTTCACTCTCCAATCAGGGCTGCACTTGCCTCTATTCTGGAAATTGCACTCCAGGACCTATTTAAAGGCACATCAGTTTATCTGTAGACAGCTAACCTCACTAAGCTGGTACTTTCTCTGCTTTTCTCTGAGCTCGAACCTTGCTCAGCTGCACAATGCCATTACGGCTTATTGACTCCCTTCACTTTTGCTCTCAGCCAAACGGAGCTATTAATGACCTCTAGCCTTTTACAGCTCCCACAGCTGCCAGGGCTTTTCCTGAACCCTAACAGCAAAATCCAGTATGCTTCCCAACTCCACATACATCTTCCGAGTCCTAACAGCTTGGAGCAGCACTTTATTGGGATGCAGCCTCTTATTTCTGTGCCTCAGCACCTAACTAACAGCTATGACCTTATATTTGACTGCTTCCATCCAAATATCTAAAACTGACTGTTCAGTAATCTTGGAATTGTTGAGTGGCCTGTTGAAAACTTTGTCTGGATTAGAGTGGTGCTGGAAAACAAGCCCCATTGTTATTAATAAGAAATTTTGAATGTAACCAACAAAACCAATATGTAAATGCAGCAAACTGTTTTAACTTCTAAATGTTGCAAAATTCAGATGGCTGGCTTGCACAGTGCAAGAATTAATACAAAAAGAAAATGTCATCACACAATGAATCAGGATATGCCATATTGTTGCACAAATGCTTTCAAAGTTTCAACCAGTAAACCAATCCTGCATGTAATATCCAGTAAAAGTTCAGGTAGACTATCAAATATTGTTCACATTGTCACTGGTACCAACACTCCCACAATTTCCAATGCAACCGGTGCACCTGCAAGCTGAGATTATTATGGCCCTTGTTCCAAAGTAATATATCGCTAGCATATTTTAGAATTAGAAAAGAAAGCAATAGGGATAAGGATCACATAATGAAGTAACAAGGGGTGAGTTGAAGGGGAATTTCCAATCTACCCCAAATGACACCAGATGGAAGCACAGTATCTTTCTAAAATTAAAAAATTCCAAGGGATTGCCTGCAGTTAGGGAAGTTTCAAAGTAGCAGCAACAGGAGATCCTGCTGTGAAGGCAGCGTGTGGAAGCAGTTGTGCACAAAAGTCAAAGTCAAAAAACATGTAAAGGGTTAAATGAAATACTAATACTGGAATATTTGGAAAACAATTCATACTACTGTAGGCAAACAAAATAACAATTTGTCAATTATAAATTAGAAACACTTTAGAGCACTCAAAAATGTCAAAATCAAGGCTGCTTTTCGTAAACATAATTTACAATCTAAAAATATTTGCCTTGCATCTAAATTGAAAAACCTGCACCAAAAAAAGTATTGAAGCATATTTTGTTTAAAGTTTTCTATCAAACATACTTCTTATTTGTAACTTTTTGATCATCCTTTTTTAAAGGGTGATCCTCTTTGTTGGTATGTGGTCTCATGGATGCCGGCAGCACTTCAACGGGCATCACTTGCTGGGAGCACCACACAATAAAACAGGTATCCTTCAGAGATACCTCTCAGCCTAATCCAACAATGCTAAGAACAATTATTGCACCTTATCAAGATACACCAATTCTCCAGGAAAAGGAATGAAACCATGGACCTTCCTATCAATACCATGGCATGAGCAATACATTGAATAGAAGGTTCTTTCATTCTTAAGGGACCTTCATAAAATTGACACAAAAGTACAACACTGCATTCCTGTTGGAAAAATATTGTAAACCATCTTGTTTATTTCTGAGCTGAAAGAATTTGAGACCCAAGTTGCCTTCTGTGCCACTATTATGGAGAGAACCTATATCAATCTACACTAAAATCAATATATTTTAGTCAGTCTAAGATCACTACTTTGAAATACTCACAGTATCCTCTGAATAAGACTGTCGACAGAGTTCTGAAACAAAAAATCATATGATGAATACAAGACTCAATTTTTATTGACTCCTACTTGTGCTCAGTACTTTGTTGGGTTTTATTGTTATTTTTAATGTTATAACACACATGATTCATTTATCAATTTGTAGCAAATTAGTGACAGCGTTAATGCCATGAGACTAACATTCCAGGCTAATGATCTGGGAACTTGGGTCCAAATCCCACCACTGTAACTGGTGGAATTTCTTTTTTAATTAGCCCAAGGGATGTGGGCTTCAATAGCTGGCCTGTCTGTAGTTGCCCTGACAAAGGTAACAGTGAACTGGCTTCTTGAACTGCTGTAATCCATGTGCTGTAGGGATGGAAAGGGAACTAGCAGACAGTACAGGGATCACTTGTGGCTGTTCCTTTCAATAACAAGCATACCATTTTGGATACTATTTGGGGGGGGAGGGGGGGGGACAACTTATCAGGGGCAAGCCATGGGGTACAGGTCTCTGGCACAGAGTCTGTCCCTGTTGCTCAGAAGGGAAGGGGTGGGGGGGGGGGGTAGGAGGAGGAAAGAGAAGAGAAGAGCAGAGCATTAGTCATTGGGGATTCCATAGTTAGGGGGATATATAGGAAGTTCTGTGGGAACAAGAGACACTCATGTTTGGCATTTGCCTCCCAAATGCCAGGGTTCGTGATGTGTCTGATCATATTTTCTAGATCCTTGAGGGGGAGGGGGGAGCAGAAAATGTGTTGCTGGAACAGCGCAGCAGGTTAGGCAACATCCAGGGAACAGGAGAATCGACGTTTCGGGCATAAGCCCTTCTTCAGGAATGAGGAAAGTGTGTCCAGCAGGCTAAGATAAAAGGTAGGGAGGAGGGACTTGGGGGAGGGGCGTTGGAAATGCGATAGGTGGAGGGAGGTCAAGGTGAGGGTGATAGGTCAGAGTGGGGTGGGGGCGGAGAGGTCAGGAAGAAGATTGCAGGTTAGGAAGGCGGTGCTGAGTTCGAGGAATTTTACTGAGACAAGGTGGGGGGAGGGGAAAATGAGGAAACTGGTGAAATCCGAGTTCATCCCTTGTGGTTGGAGGGTTCCGAGGCGGAAGATAAGGCGCTCTTCCTCCAACCGTCGTGTTGTTGTGGTCTGGCGATGGAAGAGTCCAAAGACCTGCATATCCTTGGTGGAGTGGGAGGGGGAGTTGAAGTGTTGAGTCACAGGGTGGTTGGTTTGGTTGGTCCGGGTGTCCCAGAGGTGTTCTCTGAAACGCTCCGCAAGTAGGCGGCCTGTCTCCCCAATATAGAGGAGTTGCCTGACCTGCTGCGCTTTTCCAGCAACACATTTTCAGCTCTGATCTCCAGCATCTGCAGACCTCACTTTCTCCGGGGAGGGTGAGCAGCCCCACATAGGCACTAGTAACATAGGTAGGAAAAGGAATGGGGATCGAAGGCAGAAATTCAGGGAGCTACGGTGAAAGCTTAGAGCTAGAACAAGGTTATCATTTCTGGTTTGTTAACCGTGTCACGTGCTAGCCAGGTGAGGAATAGGAAGAGAGGGGAGTGGAACATATGGCCACAGGGATGGTGCAGGAGGGAGGGTTTCGGATACCTGGATAACTGGGACTCATTCTGGGGTAGGTGGGACCTCAAAACAGGATGGGCTACACCTAAATCAGAGGGGTACCAACATCCTGCGGTGGAAATTTGCGAATGCTCATTGAGAGGGTTTAAACTAATTTAGCAGGAGTATGGAAACCTAAATTTTAGTTCCAGTGTCTAGGAGGTTGAGAGTAGTGAGGTCAGAAGTAAGGTTTTAAGGTTCTGAGTGCGCACTGGCAAGCAGGAAGGTGATTTGAAGTGTGTCTACTTCAACGTCAGGGAACCTTGATAACTATGTCCCTGTCAGGCAGGAAGGAAGTGGTCGAACGAGGTAGCCATGGTTTACTAAAGAATTTGAATTTCTTGTCAAGCGGAATAATTAGTCTTATGTTAGAATGACATGTGAAGGTTCAGTTAGGGCACTTGAAAGTTACAAGTCAGCCAGGAAAGACCTAAAGAGAGAACTAAGAGGAGCCAGGAGGGGACATGAGAAGTCGTTGGCAGGTAGGATCAAGGACAACCCTAAAGCCTTCTATAGGTATATCAGGCAGAAAAGAATGACTAGAGTAAGATTAGGGCCAATCAAGGACACTAGTGGGAAGTTGAGTGTGGAGTCCAAAGGGATAGGGAAAGCGGTATATGAAGATTTTTCATCAGCATTCACAGTGGAAAAAGACAATGCTGTCAAGGAGAATACAGAGATACAAGCTACTAGACTAGATGGGATTTAGGTTCACAAGGAGGAGGTTTTAGCCAATCTGGAAAGTGTGAAAAATAGGTAAGTCCCCTGGTCTGGATAGAATTTATCATAGGTTTATAGGAGATTGCAGAGCCTTTAGCTTTGATCTTTACATCATTTTCTACAGGAATTGTGCCAGAACACTGGAGGATAGCAAATGTTGACCCCTTGTTCAGGAAGGGGAGTAGAGACAACCCTAGTAATTATAGACTAGTGAGCCTTACTTCAGTTATGGGTAAAGTGTTAGAAAAGGTTATAATGGATAGGATTTATGATCATCTAGAAAGGAATAAGTTGATTAGGGATAGTCAACAAGGTTTTGTGAAGGGTAGGTTGTGCCTCACAAACCTTATTGAGTACTTTGAGAAGGTGACCAGACAGGTGGATGAGGGTAAAGCGGTTGGTGTGGTGTATATGGATTTAGGTAATGCCCATGGTTCCCCACGATAGGCTACTGCACAAAATACGGACGCATGGGATTGAGGGTTGGATCAGAAATTGGCTAGCTGAAAGAAGACAGAGGGTGGTGGTTGATGGGAAATGTTCATCCTGGAGTGCAATTACTCATGGTGTACCGCAAGGATCTGTTTTGGGGCCACTGATATTTACCATTTTAATAAATGACCTGGATGAGGGTGTAGAAGGATGGGTTAGTAAATTTGCGATGACATTAAGGTTGGAGGTGTGGTGACAGCGAAGTAGGTTCCCTCAGATTACAACAGGATCTTGATCAGATGGGCCAATGGGCTGAGAAGTGGCTGATGGAGTTCAATTTAGCTACATATGAGGTGCTGCATTTTGGGAAAGCAAATCTTAGCAGGACCAATACACTTAATGGTAAGGTCCTAGGGAGAGATGCTGAACAAAGAAACCTTGGAGTGCAGGTTCATAGCTCCTTGAAAGTGGAGTCGCAGGTAGATAGGATAGTAAAGAAGGCGTTTGGTATGCTTTCTTTTATTGGTCAGAATATTGAGTACAGGAGTTGAGAGGTCATGTTGTGGCTGTACAGGAAATTGGTTCAGCCACTTTTGGAACAGTGCACGCAATTTTGATCTCCCTCCTTTCAGGAGAATGCTGTGGAATTTGAAAGGGTTCAGAAAAGGTTTACAAGGATGTCGCCAGGGTTGGAGAATGTGAGCTATAGAGGGTGGTTGAGTAGGCTGACCCTGAAGTGTCGGAGGCTGAGGGGTGACCTCATTGAGGTTTATAAAATCATGAGGAGCATGGATAGGATAAATAGACAAAGTGGGAGAGTCCAGGACTAGAAGACATAGGTTGAGGGTGAGAGGGGAAAGATAGAAAAGAGACCTAAGGGGCAATAGTTTCACTCAGAGTGAGATACGTCCATGTAATGAGCTGCCAGAGGAAGTGGTGGAGGCTAGTACAATTGCAACATTTAAAAAGCATTTGGATGGGTATATGAATAGGAATGGTTTGGAGGGATATGGGCCAGGTGCTGGCAGGTGGGACTAGATTGGTTTGGGATATCTGGTTGGTATGGACGTGTTGGACCAAAAGGTCTGTTTCCATGCTGCACATCTCTATGACTGCAGAGTTTGGATCTAATCTGTTGGTTGTGAATCACTTAGTGGTGTCTACCACTTGCTGCTTATGCCTTTTGGTAGCTTCATTAGATCGATGCCTCATTTATAGATATGCCTGATGCTGCTCCTGACATGACTATCTTACTGTTCATTGAAACAGGGTTGATCCTCTGGCTTGATGGTAATGGCTGAGTGGGGTATATGCTGAGACATACGGTCACCGATTGTGCTGGAGTACAATTCTGCTGCTCTTAGTGGCCCACAGCACATCATGGATGCCCAGTCGAGAGTTACTAGATCTGTATGAGGTCTGCCCCATTTAGCACAGTGATAGTGCCACACAAAATAATGGAGGTTATTCTCAATGTGAAAGCGGAACTTCGTCTCCACAGCGGTCACTCTTACTGATAGTTGCATGGACAGAGCATCTGCATTGACAGATTGGTATGGTTGAGGTCAAGTATATTTTTCTCTCGTTTGTTCCCTCCCTGTCTGCTACACACAGTCTAGCAGCTATGTCCTTTAGGATCCACCAGCTCAAACAGTGGCACTGCAACCGAGCCACTCTTGACAAAGGACTTTGAAATCTTCCACCGTAACTCATCCTCGCCACTGTTAGTGCTGCCTCCAAGTGTTGTTCCACATGGCTGAGTATCAATTCATCAGCCAGTATGCACTAATCAACAGGAATTCATTGCCCTTGTTTAACCTGAAGCCATGAGATATCATAGAGTCTGCAGTCAACAATGAGGACTCAAGGCAATTCCCACCTGAATGCATATCACCATGCCACCACCTCTGCCAGGTTTGTCCAACCAGTGAGATAGGACGTAGTTAGAGATGGTGATGGCAGTGTCTGGGACATTGTCTCTAAAGTATAATTCCATGATATTGTTCCATGATTTATCAGACTATTGTTCGACTTGTGTCTGAAACAGCTCTTTTACTTTTAGCACTAGCTAAAATGTTAGTAAAGAGGACTTTGCAGAGTTAACAGAGTTGTTTCTGTTTTTGTCTTTTCTGGTGCCTAAGTTGATGGCAGGTGGTCTGTCCAGTTTCATTTCTTTGTTGCATCTTTGCAGCAAGTCACACACTAGAATGGTTTGGTAGGCCACTTCAGAGGGCAGTTGAGAGTCAATGGAATGGCTGTGGGTCTAAAATCACATGCAGGTCAGAACAGGTGAGGACGGCAGATTTCCTTCCTTGAAGAATGTTAGTGAGTCAGATGGATTTTTCCACCAAGTGACAACGGTTTCGTGGTCATCAGTACAGTCTTAATTCCAGATTTTGTCGGTTGACTTCAAATTCCACCATCGGCCATGGCAGGATTTGAACTTGGGATCCCAAATCATTAGCTGAGTTAGCGTGTTTTGAGAAGACTAGCAGTTCAGGTTGTGGTTCCGGATGTAGGCTTGCTCGCTAAGCTAGAAGGTTCGTTTTCAGACATTTAGTCACCATACTAGGTAGCATCTTCAGTGAGCCTCCAAATGAAGCACTAGGGGTATAGCCATTTTCTAGTTACGTGTTTGGGTTTCCTTGAGTTGGCGATGTCATTTCCTCTGGTAATGTCATCTCCAATGGTGTGGTCATTTCCTGTTCTTTTTATCAGTGGATGGTAAATGGGACCAAGTCAATGTGTTGGTTGATGGAATGGCAATTGGAAATCAAAGAGAAAGCAAACGCACTACTTGCAAATATCAACAGTTACCAACAAGTGGTGACAGACCCGACCCCACAACTAGAGAATCAAATCACAGCCCTACTCAAAAAAACTTCACAAATCCGGAGAAATAAATAGGACCAACTTCCAAAAAATGAAACCAGATGGATCCAACACACCGCACTTCTATGGATTACTCAAAGTTCACAAACCAGGAACCCTCCTCAGATCCACAGTCTTGCTACCTAGAACACCAACTTACAGATTGGCCGAGGAACGACACCAAAGACTAAAACACTTAGTAGAAGACTCACGCCACTCCATCCACTCTACCCAAGAATTCCTCAAGACCAAAGACACCAAGATAGAAGAGGGTGAAATAATGGTCTCCTTTGACGAAACAGCCTTGTTGACATTCATCAACTAGGAGAACTCAACACAGACCGACTCAACACGGACGTTTACTACAAACCGACCGATGCCCACAGCTACCTAGATTAAACCTCCTCCCACCCTGCCCCCTGCAAAAACGCCATCCCATATTCCCAATTCCTTCGCCTCCGCCCCCAGGAGGACCAATTCCAATACCATACAACCCAGATGGCCTCCTTCTTCAAAGACTGCAATTTCCCCTCCAACGTTGTTGACAAATGCTCTCCACCGCATCTCCTCCACTTCCCGTTCCTCTGCCCTTGAACCCCGTCCCTCCAATCGCCACCAGGACAGAATCCCACTGTTCCTCACCTACCACCCAACCAACCTCCAGATACATCGTATTATCCTTCTTCATTTCCGCCACCTCCAAACAGACCCCACCACCAAGGATATATTTCTCTCCTCTCCCCTATCAGTGTTCTGGAAAGACCACTTCCTCCGCGACTCCCTCGTCAGGTCCACACCCCCCACCAACCCAACCTCCACTCCCGGCATCTTCCCCTGCAACCGCAAGAAATGCAAAACATGCGTCCACACCTCCCCCCTCACTTCCCTCTAAGGCCCCAAGGGATCCTTCTATATCAGTCACAAATTCACCTGCACCTCCACATCATTTACTGCATCCGCTGCACCCGATGTGGCCTCCTCTACAATGGGGAGACAGGCCGCCTACTTGCGGAACGTTTCAGAGAACACCTCTGGGACACCCGGACCAAACATCCCAACCGTCCCGTGACTGAACACTTCAACTCCCCCTCCCACTCCGCCATGGACATGCTGGTCCTTGGCCTTCTCCATCGCCAGACCATGGTAACACGACGCCTGGAGGAAGAGCGCCTCATCTTCCGCCGAGGAACCCTCCAACCACAAGGGATGAATGCAAATTTCTCCAGCTTCCTCATTTCTCCTCCCCCCACCTTTTCTCAGTCCCAACCCTCAGAGTCAGCACCGCCTTCTTGACCTGCAATCTTCTTCCTGACCTCTCTGCCCCCAACCCCCACTCCGGCCTATCTCCCTCACCTTAACCTCCTTCCATCTATCGCATTCCCAACGCCCCTCCCCCAAGTCCCTCCTCCCTACCTTTTATCTTAGCCTGCTTGGCACACCTTCCTCATTCCTGAAGAAGGGCTTATGCCCGAAACGTCGATTCTCCTGCTCCTTTGATGCTGCCTGACCTGCTGCGCTTTTCCAGCAACACATTTTTCAGCGCTGACATCCATCAACATCAACCTGACCAAGGAAACACTGACTACACTATTAGAAGACCCACGACACATACACCAAACACCACCAACTTCATCAACAAGGACAATATTGTCAAGCGAGGGACCTATGCTTTACCACCCACTTCACCTTCAACAACAAAACCTACAGACAAACCAACAGAACACCCATGGGATCTCCAATATCAGGATTCTTAGCAGAGACAGTAATGCAGAGACTCAAACAAACAGCTCTGCCAAACATCTAACCCAAACTTTGGGTCTGCTACTTGGATGACACTTTGGTCATCACTAAATGAAACAAATTAGAGGAAACTTTCAAGATCATCAATAATACCCTTATTGACATAAAATTCACTAAAGAGGAGGAAAACAACAACAAACTGCCATTTTTAGAAGTCGCAGCAGAGCAAATAGCCAATGGGGAACTTCAAATCAGTGTCCACAGGAAAACAACACATACGGACCAAATATTGAACTACAGAAGCAATCACCCCAACATCCACAAATGAAGTTGCATCAGAACATTATTTCAACGAGCAACACACACTGTAGCACAGAGGAACTACGAAGAGCAGAGGAAAATCACCTATACCAGGTATCCAAAAAGAATGGGTCCCAATGACAGTCCGCCGATTTCTGAGCAAATCCAAACAAGCAGACAAAACACATCCAGAAACTCTAGCCACTCTCCCCTACATCAAAGGCATCTCGGAAATGACTGCCAGACTACTCAGACCCCTTGGCATCATTGTAGCCCACAAACCCAACACACTAAAACAGCAGCTAATGAACTTGAAAGACCCCTTACAGACAAGCAAAACTAATGTCATTTACAAAATATCATGCAAGAACTGTAACAAACACTACATTGGACAAACAGACAGAAAACTAGCCACCAAGATACATGAACATCAAGTAGCCACAAAACGACATGACCCACTCTCACGTATCCTTACATACGAATGAGAAAGGACACCACTTTGACTGGGACAACACATCTATCCGAGGACAAGCCAAATAGAAATAGGCACAAGAGTTCCAAGAAGCATGGCATTCCAACCAGAACTCAAACAACAAACAGATTGACTTGGATCCCATTTACCATTCAATGAGAAGAACCACAGGAAATGGCATCACCACAGGAAATGGCAACAACCCAAGGAAACCCAAACGCGTGACTAGAAAGCTGGCTACACCATCCATGCTTCATCCGGATGCTCACTGAAGATGTTACCTAGAATGGTGACGAAACATCTAAAAAAACCTTCCTGCTCAGTGAGCAAACCTCCATCCAGAAAATTAGCTGAGTTTCTGGATTAATAGTCCAGCAGGAATACAACATGGCACTGCCTCCCCATATTCAAATTCAGTTAATAAATCTGAAATGTAAGACTTGTCTTAGCAATGGTTACCTTGACAACTGTTGATTATCATACAACCCCATGTGATTCACTAATGTCAGTTAGGGAATGACGTCTGCTATTCTTATTTGGTCTCATTTTCATTTGACTCCAGAACTACAGCAATGTGGTTAACTCTTCACTGCCCTCTGAAATGACCCATTAAGACAATCAAACCAATGAGGGAAGGGTAACACATTCTGGTCTTCCAGTGAACCCCACATCCCATGAAGAGAATTTTAAAAACTTCCTTCATGCACAACGTCCTTACCTTCAGCTTTCTGAAGCTTAATCATGGCCTGAGGCAGCTTGCCCTCACCAATCAAGGTGCAGGCCACATTGTAACACAGTTCATATGAAGTTTCAGGTAAACCCAAATCGTCCTGTGTAGTAGAACAAAAATATGCTACACTTTTTGATAAATGATAAGTTACAACCATTTATTAGAGAAATATTGAATTTACTTAAAAAATTGACAAATCAAGTACAGAATTTAAAATCCCATATACAATTACTAAGAATTAGCAGAGTTTTAATATTTGTAGAACTAAAATTGAGACTTCAGTGGTATACTGCCACAAAACATCAGTTTTTACCTGCCCAGTGTATCACTTAACATTTCTAAGTTTATTCAGTGATTCTGATGTGCTTTTCTCTGATTACTTGTAAAATAAGAGGAGAAAGAGAGAGAGGAACTTAGGTCATAGAGCTATACAGCATGCAAACAGACCATTTGTCCATGCTGACCAGGTATCCAAGGTAAACCTAGTCCCATTTGTCAGCATTTGGCCCATATCCCTCTAAACCCTTCCTATTCATCTACCCAATCAGATGCCTTTTAAATGCTGTAATTCTAAAAGCTTCCACCAGTTCCGCTGGCAGCTCCTTCCATGCACACACCACCCTCTGAGGAAAAATCGCTCCTCAGATCCCTTTTAAATCTTTCCCCTCTCACCTTCATTTCAGGCCCTCTAGTTTTGGATTCCTCTACCCCAGGAAAAAGACGTCGTCTATTTACCTTATCCATGCCCTCATGATTTTATACAACTCAGTAAGGTCACCCCTCAGCCTCCAATGCTCCAGTGAAAGTAGCCGCAGCCTGTACAGCCTCTCCCGATAGCTCAAATCCTCCAACCCTGGCAACATCCTTCTAAATCTTTTCTGAACCCTTTCAAGTTTCACAACATCCTATAGCAGCGAGACCAGAATTGCACGCAATATTCCAACAGTGGCCTAACCAATGTCCTATACAGCCGCAACATGACCTCCCAACTCCTGTACTCAATACTCTGACCAATAAAGGAAAGCATACCAAATACCTTCTTCACTATCCTATCTACTTGGGACTCCACTTCCAAGGAACTATGAACCTGCACTCCAAGGTCTCTTTGTTCAGCAACACTATCTAGTGTATAAGTCTCTTATACACTCTCTTAACTGTATATGTTCTGCCCTAATTTGCCTTCCCAAAATGAAGCAACTCACATAAATGTAAATTAAACTCCATCTGCCACTCCACAGCCCATTGGCACATCTGATCAAGATTCCACCGTACTACATAGAAAAGTACAGCACAGAACAGGCCCTTTGGCCCACGATGTTGTGCCAAGGTTTAATCCTAATGTAAAATATAGTAACTTAACCTACACACACCTCAACTCACTGCTATCCTTGTGCATGTCCGTCAATCGCTTAAATGTCGCCAATGACTCTGCTTCCAAGAATTAGAATAGATTCCCTAGAGTGTGGAAACAGGCCCTTCAGCCCAACCAGTCCTCCACAGCAACCCTCCAGAGAAACCACGCAGACCTATTTCCTCTGAGTGACGCACCTAACACTATGGGCAATTTAGCATGGCCAATTCACCTGATCTGTGCATTTTTGGATTGTGGGAGGAAACCCACGCAGACACAGAGAGAATGTGCAAACTCCACACAGACAGTCACCTGAGGTTGGAATCGAACCTGGTGCTGTGAGGCAGCAGTGCTAACCACTGAGCACTGTGCCACCCATGAGGTACGGAGGTAACCTTCGCTGTTCACTACAGCTCCAATTTTGGTGTCATCTGCAAACTTACTAACCTTACCTCCTGGGTTCACATCCAAATCATTTACATAAATGATGAAAAGCAGCAAACCCAGCATTAATCCTACAGGCACACCACTGGTCACAGGCCTCCAGTCTGAAAAAAAGCCCTCCATCACCACCTTGTATCTTCTACCTTTGTGCCAGTTCTGCCTTCAAATTGCTTGTTCTTCCTTTATTCCATGTGATCTAACCTTGAACTTAATTACAACTAGCAAGGAAAAGGAGTCAAGAAACATATTAGAACAAATAGCTGACAAGTTCTCAGATCCTGATGGGTTCCTAAGATCGTTGCAAAGACAGTCGATGCATCAGTTTCGATTTTTCAAAATTCTTTACATTCCAACAAAGTCTCATCAGGAATGAAAGTATCCAAAAATTGAATGCTGACTGGGTCAGCATCTATTCCAATTTCTAATTGCCCTTGATGGGGAATAATTAAGTGCCTTCTTGAACCATTACAAGGAAGTCCATTTGGTGTGGATACACACCATTACCATAAGGAAGGGTATTTCTGAAGTTTGGATCCAATGACACCAAGCCTCAGGAAAATATTTCCAAGTCAGGATAGCAAGTGACCTGGAGGGAAATGTGCAGCTGGCAGTGTGCTCATTAATCTGTTCTCCTTGTCCTTCCAGATGGCAGTGGAAATGCCTTTGAAAGGTGCTGTCAAAGGAACCTTGGTGAATTCTACAAGTGCAACTTGTAGATAGTAGAGGTTGTCAATCAAGTGGGCTGTTTTGTTCTGGGCAGTGTTAGGCTTCGAGTGTTGTTGGAGTTGCATGTATTCAACTAAGCGCAGAGTAGTCTAGCATAGTGCTGACTTGTGCCTTGTGCACTACATTAGGCTTTGGGTATCAAGTGGTGAGTTACTCACTGTGGAATTCCTAGCATCTGAGGAGCTCTTGTAGTCTTGTGATGTTAATAGTGGGAGATTCTGTGATCGTGATGCCATCTAATGTCATGGGATCAAAGTTTGTTTCCACTTTATTGGAAACGGACATTGTGCCTTTAGTGTGGTGCAAATGTTACCTGCCAGTTGTCAACCCAAGAATTTTGCCCAGGTTTTGCTGCTTTTGGACGTAAACGGTTTCTGTGTCTAAGGAGTCATGAATGCTGCTGATCATTATGCAATGAATACTGAACATTTGAACATTCCCACTCTGACATTATGATGGGTGTCCTTCATAGAGCAGATGATGGTTTGGTTTCAAACACTATCCGGAGGTAGTCCTGCAGTGCTGTCCCAGAGCTGAGATGACTGCCCACCAATATCCACACCCATCTTCCTTTATGCCAGGTATAACTCTAACTGGTGAAGGGATTTCCCCTTATTCCCAGTAACTTAGGTTTTGCTTAAGCCTTTAGATGCCATTCTCACTTATATAGCATAGAGTCACACAGCATGGAAACAGACCCTTTGGTCCAACCTGTCCACGCTGACCAAGTCTCCCAAACTGAATTAGTTCCATTTAAGACTGAATGTCAAGGGCAGTCACTTTCATCTTGTCTGTGGAATTAAGCTCTTTTGTCCATGTTTAAACTAAGGCTGGAATGAGACCAGGACCCGAGTGTCTCTGGTGGAGCCCAAATCGAGTATCAGTGAGCAGGTACTGCTAAACAATTACTGCTCAATAGCCTGGTTGTGGACACCTTCCATAACTTAAAAACAAAAACAGAAACTGTTGGAAAAATTTAGCAAGTCTTTAGGATCTGTGGAGAGAAAGCACAGTTAACATTTCAGGTTCAGTGATTCTTCTTCAGAACGGAAGAACTGCGTAAATCAAATTGGCTGAACTCTGGCATCTGTAATGCTGGGGTCCTCCAAAGGAGGTTGAAATGTATCAGCCACTCAGCAATTCCAGCTGAGATTACTACAAATGCTTCAGCTTTATCTTTTGCCTTCATGTGTTGGACTCACTCATTAATGAGGAAGAAGATATATGCGGAGACTCCTCTTTGACTAAGTTGTTTAATTGTCTACCATCATTGAGTAGTGCATATCTTAAAACTGATGTTGATTCTGGAATTGTTTAGCTCTATCACTTGCTGATATGCTGTCTGACAAACAAGTAACCCTATTGTGTAGCTTCACCAAACTGACATTTTTAGGTATTCCTGGTGCTACTCCTTCTAAGTCCTCCTGCACTCTTCATTGAATCCCTGGCCTCATGGTAGAGTCAGATAAGCAGTGGACCATAACGTTGCAGATTATATTGGTGTATAATTCCGATATGGCTAATGGCATTTCATGGACACCCAGTTTTTACCTGCTCTATCTGTTTGAAGTTTATCCCATTTCATATGGTGATATGCCAAACAATATGATGGAGGGCATGCTCAATATGAAGAAAGGACTTCACTTTACTTAACAGTCAACCTCAAAGCAGGTCTGGAGTTACATGCTGCCCAGATCAATTTCCTTCCTTTAAGGAAAGTAAGGGAATCATGACCTTTGTTTCTATATATTGGCTATAAAGCTTTTCCTGGATGCCATTCTGTATCCTCTCTCTCATGAACAAGCTGAGTGAGTCTAAAAATCCATGGCAGATGAAGTAAAATGTGAACAAATGTAAAGTTATTCTTCTTAGTAGCAAAAACAGAAGGGTAGTTTATGTCAATAAATTGAGAAAGAGGAAGCTGTATTGCAACGTGAATGGTTTTATACACCAGGTGTTGCAAGTAAACACACAGGTAGTGAAGAAAGGAAATGGTATTTTGGCCTTCGTCACAAGAGGATTCAAGTACAGAAGCAAGAATGTCTTGCTACAATTGTAACCGGCCTTGGTGAGACCATATTTGTGTGCAGTTTTGGTCTCCCTATCAGAAGAAGAATATTTTCCCAATGAGCAAATGAATCAAAGGTTTACTAGACTGATTCCTAGGATGGCTGGATTTACGTATTGAGAGACACTATCAGTTAGGACTATATTCACTGTATCTTAGAAGAATGAGGGGCTTCTCACAAAAACTCCTATAAAATTCCAAGAGGATAAATTGTCCCCAATGACAAAGGGATCTAAAACCAGGGATCACAGTCTAAGTGTGGGCTATTTAGAACTGAGAGGAGGAGGAGGAATTTCTTCACCCAGAGTGTGATGAGCCTGCTAAATTACCTGTAACAGAAAGTGGTTGCTGAAGTGTTGACAGTTTTCAAAGTTTCATTTGCCAGCTTTTGGCCCATATCCCTCTAAACCCCTCCTATTCATATACTCATCCAGAAGCCTTTTAAATGTTGTAATTATACCTGCCTCCACCACTTCCTCTGGCAGCTGGTTCCATACATACACAATTCTGTGAAAAAGTTACCCCTCAGGCCCCTTTGAAATCTTCCCCTTCTCACGTTAAGCCTATGCCCTCTAGATTTGGATGCCCCACAATAGGAAAAAGACATTGACTATCACCAATGATTTTATAGATCTCCAGTGTAGGTTCTTCATATAGTGTACCACTACCAACAAGCGACGGGGTTATCTTTCACAATAGGCTTGTGACTGCTTGCTGCCTATACCACACTAGTGACTACCGTCCAAAAACATTCCATTGGCCATAAAGCTCTTTGGGGAAAGGTGCACCTGATATACAAGACCTTTTATTATTAAACCAAGACAAATCAGTGACCCACAGGATTATTTTCTCGTACCTTTAATGCCATAGCTTATTTGAAGGTACTTCAGGGATAAAAGAACAAAACAAGCTCCAAATTAAAGAAGAGATTAGAAGAAACTAAACTGCAGTCTTGTCAATGTTCTGGGAGTTACCAGTGATTATAAATTGAACTGGACTCACCACATAAATACAGTGGCTTCAAGAGCAGGTCAGAGGATAGGAGTAAGTAATATAGCAAATAACACAGCTCCTGACTCCCCAGAGCCTGTCCACCATTGACAAGACAAAATCAGGAGTGTGATGGAATACTCCCCATTTGCCTGGACAGGGACAACTCCAACACACGAGAAGCTGGACACTATCCAGGACAAAACAGCTAGCTTTATTGGCGTCACATCCATAAACATTCACTCCCTCACTACTGATGCTCAGTAGCAACAGTGTGTACACTATCTACAAGATGCACTGCATGAATTTACAAAGGCTCCTTTGACAAAACCTTCCAAACCCACGACCACTTCCATATAGAAGGACAAGGGCAGTCAACACATAGGAACACCATGACAAGTTTCCCTCCAAGCCACTCACCATCCTGACTTGGAAATATATCACTGTTCCTTCAGTGTCACTGCGTCAAAATCTTGGAAACCCACCTTAACAGCATTGTTGCAGCACATGGACTGCAGTGGTTCAAGAAGTCAGTTCATCACTGTAGTAACTGTCACGAGGTCAGCCAGGTGGACCTCGGAATATATCGCTCTTAAGCGAAAAGGGTTATCTCAGATTACAACATGATCTGGACCAGATGGGCCAATGGGCTGAGAAGTGGCAGATGGAGTTTAATTCAGATAAATGCGTTTTGAGAAAGCAAATCTTAGCAGGACTTATACACTTAATGGTAAGGTCCTAGGGAGTGTTGCTGAACAAAGAGACCTTGGAGTGCAGGTTCATAGCTCCTTGAAAGTGGAGTCACAGGTAGATAGGATAGTGAAGGCGGCGTTTGGTATGCTTTCCTTTATTGGTCAGAATATTGAGTACAGGAATTGGGAGGTCATATTGGGGCTGTACAGGACATTGATTAGGCCACTGTTGGAATATTATGTGCAATTCTGATCTTCTTCCTATCGGAAAGATGTTGTGAAACTTGAAAGGGTTCAGAAAAGATTTACAAGGATGTTGCCAGGGTTGGAGGATCTAAGCTTCAGGTTGAGGCTGAACAGGTTGGGGCTATTTTCCCTGGAGCGTTGGAGGCTAAGGGGTGGCCTTATAGAGGTTTACAAAATTATGAGGGGCATGGATAGGATAAATAGGCAAAGTCTTTTCCCCGGGGTGGGGGAGTCCAGAACTAGAGGGCATAGGCTGAGGGTGAGAGGGGAAAGCTATAAAAGAGACCCAAGGGGCAAGTTTTTCACGCAGAGGTTGGTAAGTGTATGGAATGAGCTGCCAGAGGATGGGGTGGAGGCTGGTACAATTGCAACATTTAAGAGGCATTTGGATACTTACCGGCCTTTCCTTTCACCCTAACAGGAATATACTTTGTCTGGATTCTTGTTATCTCATTTCTGAAGGCTTCCCATTTTCCAGCCATACCTTTACCTTCAAACATCTGCCTCATAGAACATAGAAGAATACAGCGCAGTACAGGCCCTTCGGCCCTCGATGTTGCGCCGATCCAAGCCCACCTAACCTACACTAGCCCACTATCCTCCATATGCCTATCCAATGCCCGCTTAAATGCCCATAATGAGGGAGAGTCCACCACTGCTACTGGCAGGGCATTCCATGAACTCACGACTCGCTGAGTAAAGAACCTACCCCTAACATCTGTCCTATACCTACCACCCCTTAATTTAAAGCTATGCCCCCTTGTAATACGTGGACTCCATACGTGGAAAAAGATTCCCACTGTCGACCCTATCTAAACCCCTAATCATCTTATACACCTCTATCAAGTCACCCCTAAACCTTCTTTTCTCCAATGAAAACAACCCCAAGTGCCTCAGCCTTTCCTCATACGATCTTTCTACCATACCAGGCAACATCCTGGTAAACCTCCTCTGCACCAGTTCCAGTGCCTCCACATCCTTCCTATAGTATGGCGACCAAAACTGCACACAATACTCCAGATGTGGCCGCACCAGAGTCTTATACAACTGCAACATGACCTCAGTACTCCGGAACTCAATTCCTCTACCAATAAAAGCCAGTACGCCATATGCCTTCTTCACCGCACTATTTACCTGGGTGGCAACTTTCAAAGATTTGTGTACAATCAGCTTTCGAAAGTTTTTGCCTAATACTGTCAAAATTGGCCATTCTCCAATTTAAAACTTCAACTTTTAGATCTGGTCTATCCTTTTCCATCACTATTTTAAATCTAATAAAATTATGGTCGCTGGCCCCAAAGTTTTCCCCCACTGACACCTCAGTCACCTGCCCTGCCTTATTTCCCAAGAGTAGGTCAAATTTTGCATCTTCTCTAGTAGGTACATCCACATACTGCATCAGAAGATTTTCTTGTGCACACTTAAATTCCTCTCCATCTAAACCCTTAACACTATGGCAGACCCAGTCTATGTTTGGAAGTTAAAATCCCCTACCCTAACCACCCTATTATTCGTACAGATAACTGAGATCTCCTTACAAGTTTGTTTCTCAATTTCTCTCAGACTATTTAGTGGTCTATAATACAATCCCAATAAGGTGATCATCCCTTTCTTATTTTTCAGTTCCACCCAAATAACTTCCCTGGATGTATTTCCAGGAATATCCTCCCTCAGCACAGCTGTAATGCTATTCCTTATCAGAAATGCCACTGCCCCTCCTCTCTTGCCTCCCTTTCTATCCTTCCTGTAGCATTTGTATCCTGGAACATTAAGCTGCCAGTCCTACCCATCCCTGAGCCATGTTTCTGTAATTGTTATGATATCCCAGTCCCATGTTCCTAACCATGTCCCGAGTTCATCTGCCTTCCCTGTTAGGCCCCTTGCATTGAAATAAATGCAGTTTAGCCCAGCAGTAACCAGTGACATTTCACGAGTTACTAGTTTCCATCCCAAAGATGCTCCCATTCCCCTAAATCTCTGACTTCTATTAGTTAGCCATTCCTCTATCTACACTGATATATTACTCCTAATACAATGGACTCTTTTCAACTAGTCTAAGTAGGGTACATAATTGCTAGCTGTAGAGAACATTGGTGAGACCAAATCTACAGTAGAGCTGATTGAATTGAAATAAAAAATTTGTAAAGGCTTGCCAGAGTTGATGCTGGAAAAAAGTGTTCTCCCTGGCTGTAGTATCATAAACACACACTCAGTCTTAGATTAAGAAGTTGGTCATCTGTTACTGAGATTAAGAAATATCTCATCACTAAAAGGATAAGGTTTTCTGAAATTCCCTCTCCAAGAGACTTCTGAATGCTCAGTATCGAGCAGGGTTATCTTTCATGATGTAGCCCATTAAAGGTTTCCATCCAAACTAAAAATCAAGTCATTGAAATAAAGCTAAATGGAAGCAACAGATTCTGCAAAAAGCTGCTTCTCCAACCACAAGTAGCTTTTCTCCCACATTTGCTTATTGAGCCTCGCAGCTGCAAAGCGGGAGTGAAAGACTCTGCAATTAGAGAAACAGCATGCTATGCATAAGTGAGAAGTTTCATTTCTGTTTGCACAGCCCTAGTGCATTCTGGGTGATGTAGGCTATGTCTGCTCATGGTCATGCACTTGCTTTCCCGGACCCCTCTCTTTCTCGCCTCCTAAGGGACTCTAGTAGATAAGATTTCTGAGCAGGCTTGGGAGGATATGAGGAGCAGAAGTTGCAACAAAGCAACATCTGGACTGCTGCAGTCTTATGGTGGAGAGGAAGTGAACCCTAACAATTCCACAGCCATCTTGAACTACTCCTGAATGACAAAAGCTCCAAGAAGTTTGGGTTCAAAGGAAATAACAGGTAAAGCAATAGCAGATACCAACATAAAATGTCTAATAGCTTAATCAACAGAAGATTGACACTTACAGGAAATGAATTTTCCCAGATACTTAAAGCTGCCACAACAGCAGAAAGGTTGGTCTTCCTTTCCTCTTCGTATTCATCTTGAGAGTTCCGAATTAAATCACGATAAACTGATAAACAGTCTTCATAGCGTTCCAATCTATACAACTGAAATAATAAAACCAGTAAATTCACTGACAAACAACTTAGATATACATAGTACCTTTAATGGAATTATTGCAACCCTTTTCTTGGGAACAGTAAAATGACACTAAGCCACTTAAGGAGATATGAGGTTAGGTGAAAAAGAGATAGATTTTAAATATATCTTAAAGGAAATTAAGTTGGAAGGGTATAGCGATGTAGGAATTCCAGAGTTTGGGGCTGATGTAACTGAAGGCATGGCCACCAATGGTGTAGAACTATGACTGAGAATAAACAAAAATGACAGCATTATAGGAATGTTGATAAATTATAAGATTCTGCAATTGGAGGTATTCACACAGATAAAGAGAGGCAAAGTAATGGAGTGATTTTAAAACAAAGAGGAGTTTATAATCAAGACACTGCTCAAGCCACTGCCCATTAGCTAGCACGTGGGTAATAAGGGATTGGCACTGGCTGAGAGTTAAGACATGGTCAGCAGAGTTTTGGATAATTTCAAACTATGGGCAGTCAGGAGTGCATTCTAATCATTGGGTTGAGAGGTAATGAAAGCATAGATGAGGGTTTCAGCAGCCAGTGGACTGTGATAGTGGTCAAATCGAGCAATCTTAGAAAGATAATAATATGCAAGCATAGAGATGGCATAAAGATGAAATTGAAAGCTCATTTTCGGATCAAATGTGACAAAGATGCAAATAGACTGGCTTAACTTCAGACTGTTGCCAAGAACAGAAATGGAAGTGGTAGTTAGGGAAGGAAATTTGAAATCACGAAAAGCAAACTTCCATCTTCTCAATATTTAATTGGAGAAAACGTCTATACATTTGATACTCAATGTTGGATAAACATTCTGGTGATTTTGCAACAGTCAAGAAAGCTATTGGTAAGGGGAGAACCGATGTCATCAATGTTATGAAAAATTAATGGCGTGACTTTGTATGATATTACAAAGGAACAGCATGCAAATGAGAAATAGGCATGGCCAAAGATTGATGCTTGGGTCCAACAGTGGTAACAATAGATGAGCAGGAAGCGAAAGTCTCAATGGTTTCCTGGCTAGGATTAGATAGATAGGAGTGGAACCATCTGAGAACAATCACATCCAATTAGATATTAACAGAGAGGCATTGAGGAGGACAGCTTGGTCAACTGTGTCAAAAGCTTCAGGCATGTAGAAATCAGGTGGAGTGTCACAAGTAGCCCACTGGGAAAGTGTGCTGATACACGAGCCCCACTACTCCCCCAGTCATCTCAAAAAGATTATTTAATTCAAGCGCACAAATGTCCCCAATTTATTCATCCAAATGACTCTGGTTAACAGAAACACTGACCAGGTTTCTGTACTTAGCAAGAACTGATATTTATTTCTAAGAAATAAGTAATAACTACAAGTAAACAACAATGAATTATTAACATACAACTACTGTTGAAACTCTAACCCACTTTAAAATCTCTATATACATAAAAACATCACACTTCAATAACATCAATCCACAGGCTTTGATAAAATGTTTTTGTTCACAGCGCGGCATGGTGGCACAGCGGTTAGCACTGCTGCCTCACAGCGCCAGAGACCCGGGTTCAATTCCCGCCTCAGGCGGCTGTGTGTGTGGAGTCTGCACTTTCTCCCGTGACTGCGTGGGTTTCCTCCGGGTGCTCCGGTTTCATCCCACAATCCAAAAATGTGCAGGTTAGGTGGATTGGCCATGGTAAATTGCCCATAATGTTAGGTGAAGGAGTAAATGTAGGGGAATGGGTCTGGGTGGGTTGCGCTTCGACGGGTTGGTGTGGACTTGTTGGGCCGAAGGGCCTGTTTCCACACTGTAAGTAATCCAATCTACACCCACTTCTCTGATCTCTCTCCTTCAAGTTTATTTCAGTTCTTGCCAGTGACATAGATTTAGCCACTAATTAGGCAGTTTCACACCTCAAGAGAGAAAACCAATTACAAAGTAATGAGTAACATAAGGTCAGAAGTTCAGTGGAAATATTAGTAGCAATAGGATCAAGGGAGCAGCAGTTGGGTCTCATGGTCAAAATGAACTCTGAGGGCATGAAGGGAGATAGAAGAGAAACTAGAGGAAGATGCAAGTTCTGGTATTGAATAAGGAGGGAACATTAAGGAAGATGACAAGATGTATTAGTGGAAGGATAGGACACAGCAGAGGCAGTTGATCAGATCATTTCAAACTTAATGACAAAAAGTCCATGAACCCCTCAAGTGAGGGTAGAGGGCAAAAAGGTTTAAGATGACGGTCTGCAGCAAGGAAAAACCTGTGAGAATCCTTACATTTCAAGATTACCCCAAATCATGAGCAATTTCAGTAGTTCCTGAACAGAATCCAAGGTTGATGTCTATATATGTATGTTTCTGGTGATTTCTGTTGGCATTGCAAAAAAACGTTGAAGAATCAGGGAACCAAACACCATCCTTGCTTTGCATTGCTGGTCACTTCACAGACATCAGACATCTCACCACAGACATAGATAAGTCTAACCTTTTCATGCAGCAAGCATAAGATGTTGGCAAAAAAATAGCTTAGGCATCTAGATTTGACAGGTTACAGACCAGGTCAACTGTCACTGTCACAAACTTGAGTTAGGTATATGAACTGCAGAATTACATTGTTTTCAGGCATGCTTTTACTAATTTTGAAAATTTACATTTGTTCATTACAGTGTAATATGGAGAGGAAGGCAAGGATCCAGTGGAAATAAGGATCAGCAAGACAAAGATGACATCTACAGAAACTCCCCTTAAGAGTCGCTTCACTCTAGCAGAAGTATAAATCAGGAAGTAAGGGAAACATGCAAGGGGCACTATAATTGTCATGGGTGATTTTAATCTGCATATGCACTGGACAAATCAGATGGGCAAGTATAACATGGGAATCAAATGTGTAAAGTGTTTAAGGGAATGTTTTCTTAGAGCAATGCATTATAGAACCTATCTTATAGGTTGTTCTAGGATATTCTAGACCAAGTAAATGTGTAATGGGGTAGGATAAATAAGAGGTCATGTAGTTAACAATCCTCTGGGGAATAATGTTTACATCATGGTAGAATTTCAAATTGAGTTTGAGGGACAGCAACTTGGGTCTTAACATAAATAGCTAAGGAGGTATGAAGAAAGTGTTGTTGAAAGACACTTATAAAATATACCAAGGCGAAGGTGAGTAGATGAGCTCAGCAGCAGACTTTTAAGCAGGTAAGTCAACGCGCAGTTTTAAAAAAAATCATTCCAGTCAAAAAAGGAGGACTTGGTGAGAAGGGTGAAGCACTCATGGTTACCAAATGTGGTCAAGGAGAGCACCCATACAAAAACCCATACTTGAACCAAGTTACTAAAAAGCAAATAAGAAGTGAGAAAATTGATGGTGTAAGTAAATTGGCAATATAAAAACAAATAAATGCTTCTACTAGTTGAAAAAAATAAATTAGCTACAGTGAATGGGAGATCCTTGGAGTGCAGCTTGGGAACTAATTATGGAGAACAGGTAAATGACAGCTAATTTATTTCAAAATTCGGTGGCAATATAAAAACAAACAACACAAGCTTCTGTCAGTATATAAAAAGTAATTAGCTGAAGTGAACAGAAGACCTTTGGAAAACATAGCTGGGGAACTGGAATTGTCGCTCACTTCCACCATTCATCAGGTAATAACCAAATTGAATTGAGTGGCTTAACTTGCTCACTTGAAGTCTTATTTTGGTTGCTACATGCAATAAAGTTTAAATCATTGTTTCAGTACTTAATTGGTTGAGAGAAAATTTCTTAGTAAGTAGCTGAATTAAAAGTAATTTGTGGTGAGTTACCCAGAACAATTTGCACCTATCACATTCCGTAAGAGTACATTCCAGATCTTAACCACTCACTACGAAGTTAGGTGGACAGGCAGGTAGTACTGAGGAAGTGGGGAGGCTACAGAAGGATCTAGACAGGTTGGGAGAGTGGTCCAGGAAATGGCTGTTGGAATTTAACGTGAGCAAGTGCGAGGACTTGCACTTTGGCAAAAAGAATAAAAGCATAGACTACTTTCTAAATGGTGAGAAAATTAATAAAGCCAAAGCACAAAGGGATCTGGGAGTGCTAGTCGAGGATTCTCTAAAGGTAAACATGCAGCTTGAGTCCGTGATTAAGAAAGCGAATGCAATGTTGTCTCTTATCTCAAGAGGGTTGGAATATAAAAGCAGAGATGTACTACTAAGACTTTATAAAGCTCTGGTTAGGCCCCATTTGGAGTACTGTGTCCAGTTTTGGTCCCCACACCTCAGGAAGGACATACTGGCACTGGAACGTGTCCAGCGGAGATTCACACGGATGATCCCTGGAATGACAGGTCTAACATATGAGGAACGGCTGAGGATACTGGGATTGTATTCGTTGGAGTTTAGAAGATTAAGGGGAGACTTAATAGAGACGTACAAAATAATACATGGCTTGGAAAAGGTGGATGCTAGGAAATTGTTTCCGTTAGACGAGGAGACTAGGACCTGTGGACACAGCCTTAGAATTAGAGGGGGTCATTTCAGAACAGAAATGCGGAGACATTTCTTCAGCCAGAGAGTGGTGGGCCTGTGGAATTCATTGCCACGGAGTGCAGTGGAAGCCGGGACGCTAAATGTCTTCAAGGCCGAGATTGATAGATTCTTGTTGTCTAGAGGAATTAAGGGCTACGGGGAGAACGCTGGTAAGTGGAGCTGAAATGCGCATCAGCCATGATTGAATGGCGGAGTGGACACGATGGGCCGAATGGCCTTACTTCCACTCCTATGTCTTACGGTCTTACGTAAACAAGTCCTTTATATCGCAGTGGTTTTTACTGAATCACCTGGACAAGATGACGATAGATATATTACCAGACAACCAGAACCATAATAGATCCGACCATCATTTTGCATTCGTCTACCTCATTAAACTTATGCTTTATTTTCAATATATGCAGCTTACCTTATTTTGACATTTGACTTGAAGTTCAGTGCTTTTAGCAATATTGCCAACTGTAATTACGACAGGTGAGGTAATACATTCACTTCAGCTGTCATTTACCATGTAAGAAAGAAAATTGCATACCACTTGTCCATAAAGCTCCTTTAACTTGTCAGTTTGTTGGTCTATATTTTCAATAGTCTTCAATGCTGTTTCTATTCGGTTCAGTCTATATTCACAGTAAGCCTTTTCAAAGGCAATCACGTCACTGAATAAAGAGAAAGAAAAGTAAACTATGAAGGACTCATTAGAATTATTTTTGAAGTGGTGCACTCAACAGAGAGGGAGAGGAGAGGGAGGGGGGGGGAGAGGAGAGGGAGGGGGGGGGAGAGGAGAGGGAGGGGGGGGGGAGAGGAGAGGGGGGGGGGGAGAGGAGAGGGAGGGGGGGGGGGAGAGGAGAGGGAGGGGGGGGGAGAGGAGAGGGAGGGGGGGGGGGAGAGGAGAGGGAGGGGGGGGGGAGAGGAGAGGGAGGGGGGGGGGGAGAGGAGAGGGAGGGGGGGGGAGAGAGGAGAGGGAGGGGGGGGGGAGAGGAGAGGGAGGGGGGGGGAGAGGAGAGGGAGGGGGGGGAGAGGAGGGGGGGGGGGGGAGAGGAGAGGGAGGGGGGGGGGGAGAGGAGAGGGAGGGGGGGGGAGAGGAGAGGGAGGGGGGGGAGAGAGCAGAGGGAGGGGGGGGAGAGAGCAGAGGGAGGGGGGGGAGAGAGCAGAGGGAGGGGGGGGGAGAGCAGAGGGAGGGGGGGGAGAGCAGAGGGAGGGGGGGGGAGAGCAGAGGGAGGGGGGGGGAGAGCAGAGGGAGGGGGGGGAGAGCAGAGGGAGGGGGGGGAGAGCAGAGGGAGGGGGGGAGAGGAGAGGGAGGGGGGGGGAGAGAGAGGGAGGGGGGGGGAGAGGAGAGGGAGGGGGGGGGAGAGGAGAGGGAGGGGGGGGGAGAGGAGAGGGAGG